>NW_027633606.1:0-36833 GCF_053919585.1 Euprymna scolopes | reverse complement strand
TAAACATTTAAAAAACATTGTAGTTACCAAAGATAGCCTTTAACATAATTTCCCGACATTGTTGTTAATACTTCTATAAATAAACGGTGCAATGGCATCGTTATTCACACTTCTATAAATAAACGGTGCAATGGCATCGTTATTCATACTTCTATAAATAAACGGTGCAATGAATTCCATGTTTAGATCCAGTTTTGGCTGATTATTAATGCATTAATACATGCCTTCTAAAATCAAAGCTTCGAAAATATTTAGATATTTTTTGTCTTTCCCATATCTTTTCTTTTTTTTCTTATCGTATTCTGTTAATTACATGTTTAAAATTAATTTCTTTGTATTTTTATTTATTAGTTTTAAATAGTTTTCTTACGTGTTTATTATTATTAACGTCTCCCCTATAATCATGACTTAACCATGAATGAAAGAAAAATAATTAAATATCCTGTGTAATTCCTTCTCTTGCTCCTTGTTTTCTTGACTTTATGAACATGCAGAAATTTGAATGAAGGATATCACTACATAACTCAGTTAGTATGTCCTTCTAGCACACAGTATCCCCGTAGGTTTCAATGTTGCTTATTTGCGGTGAATATAAATTGTTTATATTGTGAATTAACATCCAACCAAAACAACCATACTAACTTTTTTTATTTAAAAGTTACCACAGGTATCAAGAGAATGTTTAGCCCATAAAAATATATTTGCAAATTTTCCGAAAAATTTTTTTAAACATTGTACAATTTTCGGCCATTTCTGACTGAAACTGAATTTATCAGTGATCCAAATACTGAATTATGTTCGTGCCAATTTATTAGAAGTACATTATTAATAATTTTCTATTTTAATAAAGTGGTTAGATTAAGGTTTCTATTTTAATGTAAAAAAATGTCTGCTTAATCAAATATAACGTATGAGGATCGCGTTATATTTGAGAAAAATCAATTAAAATTGATTTAATATGTTTAGTTTGCAATAACGTTATCATGTAACTTACATTTTAATGTAAATAGATACTTAAAATATAAAAAATAATGTAAATAGATACTTTAAATCTAAACAGTATATATCAAATAAAATATATTTTTGAAGTAAATAGATACTTTAAATCTAAAAAGTATATATCTAATAAAATATATTTTTGAAGTAAATGGATACTTTAAATCTAAAAAGTATATATCTAATTGAATATATTTTTGATGTAAATAGACACTTAAGGTCTAAAAAGTACATATCTAATAAGATAAATTTTAATGTAAATAGATACTTTACATCTAAAAAGTGTATATATAATAAAATATATTTCTAATGTAAATGGATACTTTAAATCTAAAAAGTATATATCTAATGAAATATATTTTTGATGTAAATAGATATTTTAAATCTAAAAAGTATATATCTAATAAAATAAAATTTTAATGTAAATAGATACTTTTAATCTAAAATGTATATATCTTATAAAATATAACAGAACGTGATTACTTTGTGTAGGGATTTAGTTTTTATAGACAGATCCATTTTATTTTTTTAAATTAACTTTAATTTGCGATAAAGCTCATCAATGTCGTCTATTTTCTTACTCTTCCTCAAAATAATTATATATTCAACATCTTACCTGTTTAGCACAATGCATAAAAGGTAATTATGTTCAAATGAGAAATGTAAGTTCTATAAGCTTGAGCGTTTCAAAATGTATCTTTTTTCTCAGCTAACTTTGATTTAATGAAAATAAATACTTTATATCTAAAAGTATATATCTAATAAAATATAAGTTTTAATGTAAATAGATACTTTAAATTTAAAAGGTATATATCTAATAAAATATATAAAATAAATAATAGATACTTTAAATTTAAAAGGTAAAAATTGAAGAAAATATAACAGAACGTGATTATTTTGTGTAGAGATTTAGTTTTTATAGACGAAAATCCATTTTAATTTTTTAATTAACTTTAGTTTGCAATAAAGCTCATCAATGACCTATGTTTTTTAATGTCGCCTATTTTCTTTATCTCCCTCCAAATATATATTTATATTATGTTCAACTAAGAAATGTACGTTCTATTGGTTTGAGTGTTTAAAAATGTATTTCTTTTTCTCAGGTAACTTTGATTTAATGAAAACTTGCTGGAACTATATTCTGGAAAATATATGAAGTTTTTGTGCAGCATTAAAAAAAGGTTGAAAATAATTGTAAAAGCTTTTCGTAGAATTTAGAATATTTTCATTAGAATAGGAAGAACATGTTGGTAAGCTTATAAAGGTTTCAAATTGATACACGTTTTTAGAATAAGGTTCATAGATCAGCAATCAATAAAACAAATTGTAAATAGGAGCAGATATGCAGGAATATATGAAAGGGAGTGACATAGGTTTAACATATTTGTGTAAAATTCCAAAAGGTAAATTATTACTCTCGAAAAAGATATACATTTTACATTTGTATTAAACTTGATAATAAAGTTTGACATTTTAAAAATAACTGTTAAAAATCCTTATAACTTGTGTCAAAAATTAACTTCTAACATATTTCAGCATTTCCTTAAGAGATGATATCTGAAGCTCATCGAATTCTCAAAAACTCAATTTAATAGCAAACTTAAAATTGTGAAGAGGATAAGAAAAGGCAGTATGAGTTTTCACTGAAACCGTCTTGCAAAGTAAATAGCAGCGATTTGAACAGAGGTGTTGCCACAGCGACACCACTTGCAAAACCGCTGTTCAACTCACTGCTATCTACTTTGAGCAACTTTAATTAAATAATTTCATAACTTCGAAATCTTATAAGTCAACACAAAATCCTGGCAGCTCAAAACTTTGGTAATTGTTATCCAAATCACGATACATACTGTATTATTATGTCTCATCAAATTCACACTACATAGTGTAGTATTATGTCTCATCAAATTCACACTACATAGTGTATTATTATGTCTTATCCAATTCCCAACTACACAGTATATTAATATGTCTTATCCAATTCCTAACTACATAGTGTATTATTATGTCTTATCCAAATGTATTATTATGTCTTATAAAAATCACACTACATAGTGTATTATTATGTCTTATCCAAATCACACTACACAGTGTATTATTATGTCTTATCCAATTAACACTACATAGTGTATTATTATGTCTTATCTAATTAACACTACATAGTGTATTATTATGTCTTATCCAATTAACACTACCTAGTGTATTATTATGTCTTATCCAATTAACACTACACAGTATTTTATTATGTTTTATCAAATTAACACTGCATAGTGTATTATTATTTCTTATCCAATTAACACTACATTGTGTATTATTATGGCTTACCCAAATCACACTACATAGTGTATTATTATGTCTCATCCAATTAACACTACATAGTGTATTATTATGGCTTATCCAAATCACACTACATAGTGTATTATTATGTCTTATCCAATTCCTAACTACATAGTGTATTTTTATGTCTTGTCCAAATCACAACTACATAGTGTATTATTGTGTCTCATCAAATTCACACTACATAGTGTATTATTATATCTTATCCAAATCACACTACATAGTGTATTATTATGTCTTATCCAATTAACACTACAAAGTGTATTATTATGTCTTGTCCAAATCACAACTACATAGTGTATTATTGTGTCCTATACAATTCACACTACATAGTGTATTATTATGTCTTATCCAAATCACACTACATAGTGTATTATTATTTCTTATCCAATTAACACTACATTGTGTATTATGTCTTATCCAAATCACTCTCCATAGTGTATTCTTATGAAGTGAGTGGTAATAGTGTCGATACAATGCACAAGCGAGTTATAATGGGACTTAAGACAAAGTTTTGAAATTGTTCCTATCAAAATAGGAATGATGGCTGAGAGAGGATAATTTTACCAAGTCCTATTCATCCGGTATCCATCATTCAAGTACAGCCAATTTAAGTCATTCATAATATTTTTCTGTAACATTGAATGTTTGACTTAAATAAAAATGAAGAATGATTTTATTTCATAGTCGCTATGTCGACCGTGTGGAAACACACATAAAAAATCGGTTTTGTTCCCTTCTCAGCGTTATTGCAAATCAAGCCTTCTTCAACTGACACCAGATTGCAAACTACACAGAGTTCACTACGTCGAGCAAACAGCACATAAATCGACACAATTTTAAGAAAGGCTGGTTTTTCTCTTGTCAAACACGACCGCATCTCAATTTGTATAATCGTTTCTGTCTTGTGTTTGTCGGGTTGTGAGTTTAAGACTTTTCTGTTTCTTTTCTTTAGCGAGAGACACCTACTATAATTTTCCCTACACTTTCGTATGCAAAACTCGTATTTAACTGAAAAAAAAATACGTAATACCATCCCAGCTTGCATTTAATAAACCACATGCAAAATTGTTAGCAGTAGATCAGAAGTGTTTCAATACATTGCTTTATAAACATTAGTTGTAACATTAGTTGTAACAACCCTAATGTTTTTAATCATCAGACCCCTAATCCCTCATCCGAAAAAGAGTCACTAAAAAATCTTAAATCATGTCCTACACACTTTTTAGTCGCTATTTATTTGTTTTCCCCATTGGAGATCACAAATACATATACCGGTTTATTTCGTTCTGTGTTTTCTTTTTACCTATTACCTAGTTTTTTCTTGACTAACGAAAATAGTTATTGACTGCCGTTGCCTTAGTTATGTTTAGTTTTTTATAATTATATCAAGTGTCTTCATATATTGTCTGTAGTGACTTCCATATAAACAAGATATAAGACCTGTGAATTAATTTGATTTGTCGATTGCAAAAGCACATTATTAAAGGAAGTAATCCACGAAAAAATATATTAAACAATTTTATTATTAAAATAATAGAAACAATTAAGGATAAAACAGTGAAACTGTTTATAACTTAAACAGCTGTGTTTTACAAATAATGTAACATTTCTCATGTGCCTTTTGTAAAAATAAATCTACACATTGTGAATTTAATAAGTTCAATTTAATAATATTTATAACAGAACATAATAAATATATGTGAGTTTAATAAGTTCAATTTAATAATATTTATAACAGAACATTAAAATATATGAATGCAAATACTAAAAATATTTCTCATGTGATTTCATTAAAAATAATAAAACTAGACGTTGTGAGTTAAATCTGATAATAACAAAACATAAAAAGATTGTAAATATTAAAATCATTTCTTTTAAAGTAAAAATAAATCTTACGGTTGTGAGTTCAACCTAATATTAATTTTTAAAAATAAAAAGAAGTCGAGACGTTGTAAGTTCACTCTAATAATCTTAATAACAACACAAAAATATATGTATGCAAATATTTTTTTATAAATTTCGAATATAACTTCTTTACAAATAAAAATAAATCTAGAGGGTGTGATTTCAATCTAATAAAATAATAACAAAAACATATATGCATGCAAATAATAAAAATAATGACATTCATTATTCTTTTACAGATGTTCCTGATTGACTGCTATTATTGAATTTCAATGGAGTATCATTCTCTTACACGTTGACCTATCAACAGTTAATGCTTTATTTTGAATACTACAGAGACATCTGTTTGAAGATATATTATACTATAGGACACAATCTATTTTACGAATTTTGTAAAATAGTGAATATTCTTCCACTGAAAAATCATTGTAAATGAGGCATAAAAAAACTAAAAGCAACGTATATGTAAATATAGTGACTATTCTTTATCTGAAAAATCACATTGAGGCATAAAAGAAATGCTACTTGTTTACAAACTGATACGAAATTATGTGAAACATCTATAAGAAATGTCACATACTTGTAAAGTGTGTGAATGTAATTGTTTTTGCTTTATAGGGATAAGTAAAATATATAAGTATACTTGCGAAAAGCTATACTTTGTGAAGTGTGTAAATATTCTTGTTTTCAAACATCAGATTTGGTTAAATATATCAGATTCATGATGAACAAAAACCACATTCTTGTTTAGTGTGTTGATATACTTGTTTAATGGTAGTCAGATATTAAAGAAACTCATACTGCTGAATAGCCACAGATATATTGTTCTCGAAAATCAGACTTACTCATAGAGATGAGGACTAATAGTGAGAAAAAGCTACATTCTTGTCAAATGTGTCCCTATTCCTGTTCGCGAAAATCAGACTTAGTGATGCATATAAGAACTCACACTGGAGAAAAGCCACATTCTTGTGAAGTGTGTGGATATTCATGTTCTAAAAAGTCAACATTAGTGATACATATGAGAACACATACTGGGGAAAAGCCATATTCTTGTGAAGTGTGTGGATATAATTTTTCTCAAAGATCAAAGTTAGTAAGACATATGAAAGCTCACACTGGGGAAAAGCAATATTCTTGTGAAGTGTGTGGACTTTTATGTTCTCAAAAATCAGACTTAGTGATACATATAAGAGCTCACACTGGAGAAAAGCCATATTCTTGTGAAGTGTGTGGATATTGTTTTTCTCAAAGATCAAAGTTAGTGAGACATATGAGAACTCACACTGGGGAAAGGCCACATTCTTGTGAAGTGTGTGACTATTCATCTTCTCGTAAATCAGACTTAGTGAGACATATTAGAACTCACACTGGCGAAAAGCCACATTCTTGTGAATTGTGTGGATATTCTAGTTCTACAAAATCAACATTAGTTACACATATGAGAACACACACTGGGATAAAGCCACATTCTTGTTAAGTGTGTACATATTCTGGTTCTAAAGAAGTAATTTGAAATGTGTGGATACATTTTTCTCATAAATCAAATTTATTTATACAGATTAGATCTCACACTGGGTTAAACCCATATTTTTGCAGTTTATGTAGATATTCTTATTCTCAGAAATCAGACTTATTAACAAATACAAGAACTCACACTGGGAAAAAGCCACATAAGTGCAATGCGGAAAAGTTAAATACATGTACAATGTGAATATTTTTGGTTGTTAATTAATAAAACAAAATATGCAATATTCTTGCAAAATGTGTGTAAAGTTTTATTGTAAAAATTCGCATTTATTCATAAAAGAAATATAAACTTGATAGAACACACTAAAAGACTCAGAGTTGATTAAAATTAAGCGAAAGTGGAGAATATGATACAATATGAGGAAATATAAAATTATTTTAAAACGCCATAATATCTTAAAGATATAATCATTACAACAATTGTTTCAAGAGCAAATTAATTAATTAAATCTATAGAAAACACAATGTCTGGAAGAGCAACTTGCTGTGAAAAAGATAAAGTTTAAAAATTGACAATATTTAAACTTAAAAAACACTTCAATCCTAATAAAGTTTAATATTTGCTCCAAGAATGAACCATTTGATTTTGATGCAATATGTCAAATCAAAAAAAAATATCCACTATATTAATAATATGGTTTTCATGAATAAAGTTGTATGAAACAATAACTATATTAATTATATGGTTTTCATAAATGAAGTTTTATGAAAAAATAACTATATTAATAATATGGTTTTCATAAATGAAGTTTTATGAAAAAATAACTATATTAATACTATGGTTTTCATGAATAAAGTTTTATGAAAAAATAACTATATTAATAATATGGTTTTCGTGAATAAAGTTTTATGAAAAAATAACTATATTAATAATATAATTTTCATAAATGAAGTTTTATGAAAAAATAACTAACACATGACAAAAATATTCTTTCAAAGTATGCGAGAAGGAAAGGGACAATTTACTCAGACATCGCGATAAGAAAAAAAAGTAAAACAACATGAGACAACTGTAAAGTTCTTAGAGGAGACAAAAGAGGAATGTATAGACAAAACAGGAATATATAGACAGCAATGCTTAAGTCCAATCGGTCAAAGGTGGGAGAATTGCATTTGATAAGTAAAACTCATTGTAGCGAGTCTAGACCATAGCTTACTCAGAAATGGATGTTTAAATGGCTGGCCTATCAGCAAATAGCCAGTGCATGTTTTGCTCCATAGCTATTGATAAGCAGAGCCTATCATAAAATAGCCAGTGCAGATTTAGGTGTATCAGAATTTTTGTAGGAATTTTTCACACCCCTAACACGAAACTGCGAATAAAATATTAAAAAAACTCGTAATTTCTCCTTTAAAAGTGTGTTGTTTATTTTATTTATGGATTATACTTCCAAAATAAACTATTAAAGCTGTTTTAAAAGTAATAGAAATATTTAAAAAAAAAAAACAGTAATGAAATTAATTGAATGTTACGAACCTAGTATTTTTCAATTTTTAAACTTTAAAAATCTATCAAAATTTTTATATGGATTCAATTTTTACGATATTTTCAAGGTCAATGTGGAATTTTATGCTCTTTCCAATAAACTGAATATAATATTTTAGACAAACGTTTTTTTTTAAATTCACGCCCCCTATTTTCAAGTTTCTATTAAAAAGTAAATAATTAATTTACTCACCAAAGTTTTATATACCACAAATTGAAGATAAAGATCAATAAATAATATATTCCAATTTAAAACAAAAGAGTAGTGTTTTAGAAATTTACCTGTAATGTCCGAAGTTTAAAACCTTTTTTAAAAAACCACGTTGTTTGTTTTTTCTTTTGTTTTTTTTTTTAATGAAACCTTGGTCCTTGCTGCTTTAATTGAAAAAATAGGGCGTGACTTATATTTTTCGAGTAGTTATAAGCTTGGAAAGATAGTGGGTCGAATTAATTCACGCTCCCCATTTTTAGATGTATATTAATAAGTAAATAATTAATTTACTCACCAAAGTTTTATATATCACAAATTGAAGATAAAAGATCAATTAATAATATATTCAAATTAAAAAAAAAAGTAGTGTTTTTCTAGAAATTTACCTGTAAAGTCCGAAGTTTAAAACCTTTCTTTTAGAAAAACACGTTATTTGTTTTTGTTTTTTTAATGAGAGCTTGGTCGTTGCTCCTTTAATTGAAAAAAAATTAGGGCTTTAAATACATTTTTCGAGGAGTTATAAGCTTGGGAAGACGGGGTGGAATTATTCAATATTTTTCACGAAATTTCTGACACACCTAGTGCAGGTTTTGCTACTCAGCTATTGATAAGCAGAGCCACATGATATCTGGATGCACAATCCTATTTGGCGATTGTCATTACAATTTTTTTTTTAAATACCTCCGATGTAAGATCTGTGGAGTGATGCAACTTGACAGATGATCAAACATATGGGAACATGCGCCTCCACGGATAACATCAAATGCTAAAATGACAGTGTTCTATTAGAAAGGCATACAGGCTGGCAAATATGTAATGAACAAAGTTGGTCAAATCAGACATTGTAATAGGGAATACATGCAAACGAACTGCGCTTATCATTGATATCAACATTCTAAATGACAATGGCCTTAATCAAGCTGTACTTGGAAAATGTCTTTGGCCTTAATATGCACAGGAAAAATATTTGAAAACAAATAAACACTTGACGGCAATCCATGAGCGAATAAGCTGTAACGAAATAAAGTTGGCTACCATAAAGGGAACAATTTCTATTCTTTTAAAAGTCCTTGGATATAATTGCAATAAGCATAATGAAGTCAGATGTAATCTCGAGGAGGGAGGCATTTGATCTTTTACAACTTCACTTCAAACAATTACAATTTAATAGGCTTAAAGTTGTAAAAATTTCGGGTTTGGAATATAAAAGATAATAGGGTACAATTTGGAATCCCCTAGGTTGCTCCATCCCAGATAGACGAATATGATGAGAAAATATAAGTAAAATAAACAAGAGACCAAGTTGATATTGAATATGTCCCAATACTACGAAAACAAATCTAAATGCCGGCACCAGGAATAACGTCTGCAATGTTGATGATAACGTTGGGTTTATTTCTAGTATGACAAAATCTATGCACACCACAATTTTGTATAAAGAAATTATTCCATTGCAACTGTATCGTTTTTTTATCAATTCGTTGATTGCTATAACAACTCTTTCCTTGCGCACACGGAACTACCACAATATGTAAACAAACAGACTAATAAAAATATAACGTTCTACTACATTAAACACCTACTATATAACTATCAACGAGAAAATATATTGCGACTTTCACATGATTGGTGAATATTCGTGTCTAAAAAGGCTTAGGAAGGGAATTTTCTTAACGCACTTCAACCACGTCTCTCTTATCTATCTTATCTCTCTATTTCAACCACATCGTCTCATTTGAAAGACGTTTAAAAGAATGCCAAATTGTGAAAAAAAATTCTGTAAAAAAAAAATAAAGTTTGGTTAAAAAACTAATGTCCGCTCAAAGAATGAACATTTTCGGGAAATAATGTGTTACATTATGCGCAGACATAACTTCTTAAAAAGTAACCCTATTTTTAGTTGCGAATATTCACCGGTCACGTGAAACTAACGGCAACAAATCTGCGGTTCAATTTCATAATTGAAAACGGATCCCCAATGATAAAAGTCATAAAAATATTTATTTACAACTTTTTTTTTTAATTTGAAAATTACAGTTGTAATCTATGAGATTTTTTTTACAAAGTAGTCACAAGTTATCAGAGGTCCCCAATAATGCAGTTCTAAGAAACAAGCGTTGTCCATAGAAATTACGTTTAGCTTAAGCACTAGGATTGTCAGAAGTCTCCATTACAAAGGAGTGAATAAATATTTGATTAATTAGACTCGCTATGTTTCGGAGCTTATATCAACATGTATAATGTAATTTCGGACTCTAATTTTTTTCCAATAAAAAGAACAAAGTTCAAATTTAAAAATAATAAAAAGTTTAATCAACAATATACAATTTTTTAAAAATCGGTTTCTTTTTAAAAAAAATATTTCACGAAATTCAACGAATTCTAACTTAATCCAAATCTAATATATATATATATATATATATATATATATATATATATATATATATATATATATATATATATATGCCAAAAAAGTCAGTTACCTATAAATAATACTAAACAATGGATTATTCCACTCCTTATTTATAAGAATTTGTCCATATTTTTATTTTATATTCCATGCACCTTTTAAATAAAAGCATTTTTAAGCAAGAGTCTGAAAAAAAAACTGTGTTTTCGTATGTCGTTATCCGGTGTTTCCTCTCTTTCTTCTAGTTGTCGAATACAGATGCCTAAAACGGCCATAATTACTTATTTCAAAAACGTTAAAAACAACACATTAGACCAAATACATGTCAAAAGTAATCTCGATAGTACCTATGTGATGAAACACATTTAATGAAACAATAACGACAAACAACACGTTTTTTTTTTACTATGAGCATATTTTATTCAGTTTTTTTTTATTAAATGAATGTTTATGTATATACCAAAAATATAAAAAGAAAGTTTTAGGATTGACATTTCTTAAATTTTAAATGTAACTAAGATTTTACTCAAATAATTTCTTATACATTTTTCAAAGATATGAGGAATGAAACAAAAAGACCCAACGAAATTCAATTTAAATTTATTGAAATAAAAAAGAAATTTATTTTATCTTAAATTCAGGGAAACAAAATTAAGATAAGTTTTAAAATGCCATTAAAAGAAGAAAATAATTAAAAATTTCCAGCAGACATTTTGAATTCTGATTACAAGGTTTTAAAAAAAATTTTACACAAGAAAATAAGAAAATCTAAATTTTCTTGGACAGATTTTAAATCTAGGATAAAAAGTTTATAATCAGTTTTTTTAACAAGAAAATAATAAAAAAATTAAAGCAGGCATTTTAAGTTTGGAGTAAAAGGTTTTAAATAATATTTTTTAAACAAGATAATAAGAAAATCTAAAACAGATTTAAAATCCAGTTTTCAGTAGTTTTTTTAACAAGAAAATAATTTAAATTTTCTTGTATATTAATAAAATTCAGGATGAAATAACTATTTCTTTTTACCAAAAACTAATTTAAATATTCTTGTACTGATGTTAAATTCTGGATGAAATTATAATAATTTTATGAGAAGAACAATATTTAAATCTTCTTGTATAGTGTTTGCTTTCTTGATAATTTTGAAATTTATATTTTTTAAGTACAATTAGCAATAACAGTTATATATGTGAATTAAACAATGGAAAAAGCAATTACTTTAAATTTTAGTAAGACTAAGATTTTTACAAAAACACAATTATTTTGTAATTATGCAAAACAAAAATAACAAGCATGTAAAAAAATTAAAACCTAAGGTTAGATAAAAAATAATTCGTTATTTGTATAGTCTGCTGCTAATTCATATTTAGTTAATACCACTTCGTCCATTACTTTATCCTCCTTATCATATTCAACAATATACTTGTTATTTTCAAAACTAATTACTAGACCGTTGAATTCTTTATCTACATTATTATCCTCCCAGATATGTAAAATAATCCTACTTATGATACTGCCTTACAAAATATCCCTAATTTCAGCATGATCTGGAAACTTCTCTATCAATAGGTTATTTGGAAGAGAGGGGTGATTTTTGTCTGGGGTTTTTAAATTCTACTTCTAATTGTTTTCTATATTTATCTAAAATTCGTTTCTTAACAGTTTTCTTTAATGATTTTATTATATTGAGTATTTAGTTTATAGTCTTCTGTGCTCTGTTTTATTGCTAAGCTTTTAAACTTATCCAGAAATTCTACATCTATTTTATCACCATGGAGGACATCTAAAACCTTATTTCTATTTGCTTTGATGAGAATGTTTATTGTAAAAGTATCTAAAGTAGATGAGGAATTTTTCCTACCACTATACTCACCAAATACACTTTCTGCCTCTATAGTGTGTAACATAACTGAGGGCAGAGCACCCTTTCAATATCTATCTACTCTAGAAAAACTAGCTGTATACTGCCTTTGGATGACACCATCATCGATGTAAACAACTCACAATTCTTGGAAAGAGGACGCCTCATCAATTTACCTAGTCCTCATCCAAGTCACTTTTATGGGATCTTCAACTAAAATTTTTAACTTCTCAACTTAACCTTGCACTATCATGATCCCATCTGTGACTGTATACTGATCCTTTAAGGACGTGTGAAAAGTTTTCATCCAAGCACCTGAAAAAAGCTTACGTATAACACCTTAAACCTTTAATTCTAAATATGCTACTTCATTCCAAAAAGCAGCTTCTAAATCTTTGCACAAAGATTTAGTATTCCTACAACCCCTTAACAATGATAAAATGTCTCCTCTATGTGTAAAGTTAACAAAAGGTACATGAAATATTATAGTAATTATTTTACCTCCATATCTAGGAACTACCTTACTTGAAAATCTACTTCCTAAGAAATCCTTAAACTCTTTAATTAAACGTAAAGAATTATTATATCTAAGAGAATACATTTTCTTAATTATCTGATGCCCCATACAATCCTTGCTACTAAAGACTAACCCCTTAACACTAGCATCCTCAAAATCATTCAATTGCAAGCATACATCCTACAGGATGTATGTTGCAATTGAGCTCTATTAACTGTGTTTCCCATTGCAGTTCTAATATTTCGACAGTACGGTGATTGACAGCCGCTCTGTCAAACAGGAGCCGATTTTTTTCAATATTTTTTTGATAATACCTGCAGGTTCACAAAAAAATAGAGTGTACCTTAGCCAATTTACTAATGCAGTCCATAGTCCTTTGCATAACCATTAGACGGCTACGACATGGGTTGACACGGGCGTTGTTATCATAACATTATTAATATGTTTATCATGCTTTGTGGTGGCGTCAAAAATCAGGATAGACGCTGCAGAGTTAAGGATTTTATCCAGTCATATAGTCTGCAATAAAACCTTACTCTGCTGGCATCTTGAACACTGTAGCTTTAGAAAAAATGTCACTTCAACACCGAAAAAGTTGTAAATTGTGGAAAATGTTTGTTGCCACATTATGCATTTTGCAAATGTAAAATAGTTTTCTCGAATTTTGAACTTTTTTTTGGCGGCTGTTTTTTACAAATGGTCTGTTGATGCATCACAAGTGTTGTGTCAGGTTGTTGTTGTCCTAGTGGTGCTGCTGTTAGGGGTACTGGTGGTTGTGCTAGCGCAAGAAGACTTTGGTTTACACATTTCATGCACAGGTTTTGGAGATAAACCCATTAATTCTCCAGACTTCTATTTGAAGAAATATTTCCTATAGTTTTTCAATTTTTTGTAGCATTTTTTTTTCAGTGAAATTTTCCTCATCGAAAAATGTTGCCTTCACCTGGATCAGATTTTTGTAAAATTGACGCCAAAAAAGTAGGTTGTTGAAAAATGACAATAATAGAAAAAGAATTATTTTCGAAATTGAATCTTAATTTTTTAGATTGGATAAAATTTATGAAAATCGAAAGATTTTTGATAATGCCAAAAAGCAAATGCTTAAAATAAATATTAATTATAAAAATTATTAATTTTTATTTAATTCTACTGAAAACTATTTTAGTTATGAAAATTATGATTTTTATAATTAATGCTACTGAAAACTATTTCTTATTTAAACATTGGATACAAAACGTTTCAGCGATGAAATTTAGATAAGTTTTTTTGATATTATAATTTTCTTTCACTATTATTATTACTTTATTTAAAAATTAAGTTTATTTTACTTAGGAAATCAACTAAAATTTAAAGTAAAGCTTTCTCACCACATAAAGCAATGAAAAAGTTATGAAAGTTATGAAAGTTATTATTTTTTTAATTTAGAATATCTTTTTTTAATTTGGGTTAAAACTCTTTGGCAATGAAATTTAGTTTTTTGATATAATTTCCTTCACTATTATTATTACTTCCAATTCATGATTTAAAAATTAATAGTTTATTTTTACTCAAATAAAAATTAAAAAAAAAAAACTAATATTTAAACTAAAACTTTCCTAGCAGTTAAAGAAAGTAATAATCACGTGTGGTAAAAAATGAACTTACAATTTTAGCAGAGAAGAAGAAGTATTATTTAAAGACGAAGAAGCAAAGGCGCCAAAGGATCAAATATACAGAAAAAAATGTGGAAATATATATATATATATATATATATATATATATATATATATATATATATATATTGTTTTCTTTGTATTAATGGTAAGGCGAAAAGCAGAGGATGAAATGCAAACACAGAAGTAAGTGCGCACGTGAGTCATCGTCGTCGTGGTGCACTGGTGCGTGAAAAAAGTTAATTTATTTTTACTTGTCTTCCCTTTGAAGTGCTGACATTTGTCTTATCTACCCTTTGAATTTCTTACTTTTTTGTTGACAGCAAACACATGTAAGTCTGTATGGATCACTGTATTTTAAAAATTATCACATTTCACTCATCAAATGAATAAGTGTACGTTTAAACACAAAAAGCTGTCAAAAACAAAGTTAGTCAGTATGGATCACTGTGTTTGAAAAATTATCACTTTTACTCATCAGCCGACAATTTTCCCATTTTTTATTCTTTTAAAGAATTTCATAATTTTCTGATTAATAATATTTTATTTATTCATTATACAATGATTTTTTTCAAAAATCTAAAAGAAAAAAAATATTGAATGAAATAGAACAAAAATTGTCTAGGTGTCTAATTTTTACTGAAAAATATTTTCAAAATATGAGGTTTCACTTAAAAAAATCAACCTGTTTTTAAAAAGATTTTAAACCTTTGACTTTGCAGGTAAATTTGGACATAACTATTCTTTTGTTTTTGTTTTGAAATAGATTATTTTATTTAGTGATCTTTTATCTAAAATTTGTGATATATAAACCTTAGGTGAGAAATTTAATTATTTTCATTTAAATCGACATTTCAAAATGGGGGCGGGTAAATTTAAAAATAAAGCATTTGTCTAGAATATTATATTCGGTTTACTGGAAAGAGCATAAAATTTCACATTAAACCTGAAAATATCTTAAAAATTGAACGAAGAAAAAAATTTTGATAGAATTTTAAATTGAACAAAATTTAAGTCGTAAAATTCAATTCATTACGTAGAAAAAATGGCTGTATACGCGCGCGTATGCACTTTGTACACACTTTATTTTAAATCAAAAAATATTTCTATTATTTTTTTTTAAAATCTTTCATAGTTTATTTGGAAGTATATTCCAGTAAGAAATTAAGCAACCCACTAAAAAAAAAAAAACGTTTTGTATATTTTATTCGCAGTTTTGTGTAAAAAGTGTCAAAGCGTGCGTTATTGGTTTTCTAGACCCATCCGGCATAATATGTTGAATGAATGCTCCTAAGCCGTAGGAGTTAGCGTCACTAGCGACGACTATTTTTAAGTTTGTGTGAAAGTGCGTTAAGAATAATTCGGATGTTAGTGCGCTCTTTATTTTGTCAAAAGCGGTTTGACATTCTTGCGTCCACGGTGTATCCTTTTTAAGCAGATTATTTAAGGGGGCTCGCAAGTTATGCATTCCTTCAATAAAAGATTGGTAATAATTTGCGAGTCCTAAGAAACTCTGCAAGGTTGTTACATTATCGGGTGCTGGCATATTTTTTATTGTCGCAGATCTGTCTGGGTCTGGACGTCGTCCATGTTTGTTTATTATGTGTCCAAGATACTTAATCTCGCTCATACAAAAGTCACATTTACTTTCTTTTACTTTAAAGCCGAATTCTTGTATTCGAGTAAATACTTGTTTCAAATGTTCCTTATGTTCTTCTAAGGATTTGCTCCTGAAAACAATGTCGTCCAGGTATGCACAGGCGCACTCAATACCACTTAGCATGGTGTTCATCGCTTGCTGAAAGATGGCAGGCGCTACTTTGATGCCAAAAGGCAATCGGTTGTATTTGTATAATACCTTATGCGTATTGATGCATAGTATTTTTGAGCAATTCTCCTCGACCGGTATTTGCAAATACGCGTCGCTCAAGTCTATCTTGGAGACGATATTACCCCCATTCAACTTCGTGAATATTTCCTCTGGGCTTGGTAGGGGGTAATGGTGATCTTTCAATAGGGAGTTGACCCCGGTCGAAAAGTCTGCGCACACTCTAACTTCGTCATTCTTTTTCTTTACGTATACGGTGGGGGCTGCCCACTCGTTGTGTTCTATTTTTGATAGAATTCCCGTCTGTTCCAATCTATTTAATTCTTTATCAATCTTTTCCAACCCAGCGAACGGAACATTTCGCTTTTTTCTAAAAATTGGGCTGGCGTTTTCTTTAAGTTTAAAAGAGGCCTTGAATTTATTGCAGCGCCCTAAGTTAGTCGTGAATGCCTCAGGAAATAATTCTTTTAAATCGTCTTTTATATTTACTGTTGTTGGAGGAGAACATTCTAATTTGTTACAGAATGTATTGATTGGCTTATCCCATAGTCCGAATTTCTCAATTTAATCTATTCCAAACAGATTTTCACTATTTTTTAGTACGAATATTTTTAATTTCTTCGAAATCCCTTTCAATTTTATCGGGAGGACAACTTCTCCTTCAAATTTTATACCACCACCAGCTACCGTCCGGGCTGCTTTACTAGTTTTCATCATGGCCGGTTTTCCCAACTTTTTCCACGTATTCAGGTTTATTATAGAAACATCGGAGCCGGAGTCGAGTTGTAACTTTATTGATGTTTTAAATATCTCCACTTTTACGCATGTTCGCCGATCTTTGTCTAATTTTGTATTTGATTTTGTTTGCTGTACTCTCTTTCTGGTGTAATCTGTATATCTGCAGCAATCGCTTTTGTGTCCCACCTTCTTACAAATGTAGTATTTTTCTTCTTATAAGGACAATCTGATTCCCAATGCTTTTCTGCACATCTCTTACAGTTATATATAGGAAGAGGCTTGTTATATTCTGTACTATATTTATGGTTATTATCTTTGGAATATCCCGTTCGATTGCTTTTCTTTGTAAAGTTCTTGGTTGGTGCGTATGGTTTTCTAACTTTTCTTACATATGCCACTCCAGATTCTTCTATATTTTTTGTAATCCTTTTTTAGTGGAATGGCCCTTTCACAGTCATCTGCTAGTTTCTGGAGGTTTAAATCTTGCTCAGATTCCAGCTTAGACAACACTCGTCTGCGTATTTCTGCATTTTTCGTGGAAACTAACCCTTGAGCGAAGATTAGACATTTAAAATCTTCTACCGTTAGTTCTGCAAGCTTAAAATTATCGCAGTTTTTATTGACAACTGATGCGTATGTCAAATAATCTTGGTTGTCAATCTTTCTTAGATTCATGCACAGCCATCTTTTATGAAAAAGAGATATATTTGGATTAAATAATTATTTTAGTAATTTTACAGCTTTCATGAACTCTAATTCCGCAGTTTTCTAAGGTAATATGTAATCTACGAATTTGCTGTGTTCTGATGTACCCAATTTTCTGAGTAAGAGGCTCACTTTCTGACTATTTGGCCAATTTTTACAGTCCAGTTGAAAAACATCCTCGTATCTTGTGTAGTATGCTTCAAAATTCTTCTCTTCCTCAGGCACATAATGAAATGTGTCCATGCTATTAAAAATTTTAAACCTTTGACTTTGCAGGTAAATTTGGACATAACTATTCTTTTGTTTTTGTTTTGAAATAGATTATTTTATTTAGTGATCTTTTATCTAAAATTTGTGATATATAAACCTTAGGTGAGAAATTTAATTATTTTCATTTAAATCGACATTTCAAAATGGGGGCGGGTAAATTTAAAAATAAAGCATTTGTCTAGAATATTATATTCGGTTTACTGGAAAGAGCATAAAATTTCACATTAAACCTGAAAATATCTTAAAAATTGAACGAAGAAAAAAATTTTGATAGAATTTTAAATTGAACAAAATTTAAGTCGTAAAATTCAATTCATTACGTAGAAAAAATGGCTGTATACGCGCGCGTATGCACTTTGTACACACTTTATTTTAAATCAAAAAATATTTCTATTATTTTTTTTTTAAATCTTTCATAGTTTATTTGGAAGTATATTCCAGTAAGAAATTAAGCAACCCACTAAAAAAAAAAAACGTTTTGTATATTTTATTCGCAGTTTTGTGTAAAAAGTGTCAAAGCGTGCGTTATTGGTTTTCTAGACCCATCCGGCATAATATGTTGAATGAATGCTCCTAAGCCGTAGGAGCTAGCGTCACTAGCGACGACTATTTTTAAGTTTGTGTGAAAGTGCGTTAAGAATAATTCGGATGTTAGTGCGCTCTTTATTTTGTCAAAAGCGGTTTGACATTCTTGCGTCCACGGTGTATCCTTTTTAAGCAGATTATTTAAGGGGGCTCGCAAGTTATGCATTCCTTCAATAAAAGATTGGTAATAATTTGCGAGTCCTAAGAAACTCTGCAAGGTTGTTACATTATCGGGTGCTGGCATATTTTTTATTGTCGCAGATCTGTCTGGGTCTGGACGTCGTCCATGTTTGTTTATTATGTGTCCAAGATACTTAATCTCGCTCATACAAAAGTCACATTTACTTTCTTTTACTTTAAAGCCGAATTCTTGTATTCGAGTAAATACTTGTTTCAAATGTTCCTTATGTTCTTCTAAGGATTTGCTCCTGAAAACAATGTCGTCCAGGTATGCACAGGCGCACTCAATACCACTTAGCATGGTGTTCATCGCTTGCTGAAAGATGGCAGGCGCTACTTTGATGCCAAAAGGCAATCGGTTGTATTTGTATAATACCTTATGCGTATTGATGCATAGTATTTTTGAGCAATTCTCCTCGACCGGTATTTGCAAATACGCGTCGCTCAAGTCTATCTTGGAGACGATATTACCCCCATTCAACTTCGTGAATATTTCCTCTGGGCTTGGTAGGGGGTAATGGTGATCTTTCAATAGGGAGTTGACCCCGGTCGAAAAGTCTGCGCACACTCTAACTTCGTCATTCTTTTTCTTTACGTATACGGTGGGGGCTGCCCACTCGTTGTGTTCTATTTTTGATAGAATTCCCGTCTGTTCCAATCTATTTAATTCTTTATCAATCTTTTCCAACCCAGCGAACGGAACATTTCGCTTTTTTCTAAAAATTGGGCTGGCGTTTTCTTTAAGTTTAAAAGAGGCCTTGAATTTATTGCAGCGCCCTAAGTTAGTCGTGAATGCCTCAGGAAATAATTCTTTTAAATCGTCTTTTATATTTACTGTTGTTGGAGGAGAACATTCTAATTTGTTACAGAATGTATTGATTGGCTTATCCCATAGTCCGAATTTCTCAATTTAATCTATTCCAAACAGATTTTCACTATTTTTTAGTACGAATATTTTTAATTTCTTCGAAATCCCTTTCAATTTTATCGGGAGGACAACTTCTCCTTCAAATTTTATACCACCACCAGCTACCGTCCGGGCTGCTTTACTAGTTTTCATCATGGCCGGTTTTCCCAACTTTTTCCACGTATTCAGGTTTATTATAGAAACATCGGAGCCGGAGTCGAGTTGTAACTTTATTGATGTTTTAAATATCTCCACTTTTACGCATGTTCGCCGATCTTTGTCTAATTTTGTATTTGATTTTGTTTGCTGTACTCTCTTTCTGGTGTAATCTGTATATCTGCAGCAATCGCTTTTGTGTCCCACCTTCTTACAAATGTAGTATTTTTCTTCTTATAAGGACAATCTGATTCCCAATGCTTTTCTGCACATCTCTTACAGTTATATATAGGAAGAGGCTTGTTATATTCTGTACTATATTTATGGTTATTATCTTTGGAATATCCCGTTCGATTGCTTTTCTTTGTAAAGTTCTTGGTTGGTGCGTATGGTTTTCTAACTTTTCTTACATATGCCACTCCAGATTCTTCTATATTTTTTGTAATCCTTTTTTAGTGGAATGGCCCTTTCACAGTCATCTGCTAGTTTCTGGAGGTTTAAATCTTGCTCAGATTCCAGCTTAGACAACACTCGTCTGCGTATTTCTGCATTTTTCGTGGAAACTAACCCTTGAGCGAAGATTAGACATTTAAAATCTTCTACCGTTAGTTCTGCAAGCTTAAAATTATCGCAGTTTTTATTGACAACTGATGCGTATGTCAAATAATCTTGGTTGTCAATCTTTCTTAGATTCATGCACAGCCATCTTTTATGAAAAAGAGATATATTTGGATTAAATAATTATTTTAGTAATTTTACAGCTTTCATGAACTCTAATTCCGCAGTTTTCTAAGGTAATATGTAATCTACGAATTTGCTGTGTTCTGATGTACCCAATTTTCTGAGTAAGAGGCTCACTTTCTGACTATTTGGCCAATTTTTACAGTCCAGTTGAAAAACATCCTCGTATCTTGTGTAGTATGCTTCAAAATTCTTCTCTTCCTCAGGCACATAATGAAATGTGTCCATGCTATTAAAAATAGTTGTATGGGAGAAATTAACACTATCGACATTTTCTCGATTACTCCTTAGTAGTTCCAGTGTTTTAGCAACACGTTCATCTTGTCTTTCTTCATATTCCAATTGTAGTTTCTTATGCCTTCTTTCTGTTCCAATTGCAGTTTTTTCTGCTTTAATTGTGCCATTTTCTGCTTTTCTTCTTGTTCCTGCGGCCATTTCAATAATCTGTCCTCTCTCTTTTCCTCGCGGTCAGCCTGTGCCTGTATTAGTGTTTGCAAAAGCTCGTTTTGTGTAGCTTGTCTGCGTTCATCCCGCTCAGCCTGTGCTTGTAAAAATTGCATGAACATTTTCGATCAGTCTTCCATGTTTTTTTTTTTTTTTTTTTTAGTGTGTAGTTAAAAAAAATATTGTACCATGTACAATATACACCGGTTTGGGTTACAACAAAAAAGCAAATTGCTGTAAGCTCCTGTTTTCAATAATAATATCGCTGCTTGCAATAATATATTCTTTTTACGAGTCACGCTGCAAAAAAAAAAATAAAACAGGTTTATCTGGAATCACGAAATGGAATTGACTTTCCGTTTTTAGGCACTTACTAATAAGTAACTCTTTCCACAAAATAAAAGTTTGGGTTTTTTTTTTCAATCGAGTCACAATTGAATACATGTATGCAGTACATTTAGTTCTTTGAGTTTTTTTCTCTATTACTTTAGTAATTAATATACCTCTTAAATTGAGATTACCTTTTTTTTCGTGACGTTTTACTGTATTATCCGTTATTCAGTGACAACTTCAAGAAACAAAATCCTTTCCTTGAATTTTAGTTTAAGGTGTGGTATTTCCTTTTAGTACCGACGTCAACCAAAACATTAATTAACAGGTCCTTTAGTTGTTGTTTTGTTTACGGAGTAATTAGAATCCACTGGTGAACTTTTTTCGTAGGTTACTTCCTTTCTGACCTGTCGTTTTTGCGACAGAACAAAGTTCGCTTTTCGTTTGCAAGTTGGTCCTTTAGTAAGATTTGTCGTGTAGCGACAAAACAAAAAAATCACTTTTACATTCGTTTGCAAGTCGGATTCTCAGAAAACGGCGTAGATTGTCGCTTTTGCCACGTTAGAGTTTTTTTTCACTTGAGTTGAAACTTCTCTTCAGCGTAAAATCTGTTTGCTCGTCAACACTTTGCATTCCTTAAAAAAAATTGCGTTGTACTTTTTTTTTTTAATAGTTCTTCGTCAAACTGTTATATTTGACGCTTCATCTCGTCGCCAACTGTTGTGGTTGCAAGGTTGAACAATAATTAGTAAGGAAATACAATGAAGACGCAAACAACAAGATAACGCAATAATAAGTGTATTAAAGAAAAGGTATATTTACAATATGTACAAATGACGGTGTCGAGTCAGAGAGTCTTGGTGGGAGGACATGTACGCTCTTCGGCGTCACTTCTGGTGGCATTTGAGTAAGACACACCAAGGCCAACCTAGGCTTGCCATTTATAGTGTAATGTTATTCGCATATGCAAATAAGTGGTTGCACCACAACATATATGAAAGTGATTATTAATAATTATCAATTTTATATAACATGAAAGTAATTATTAATAATTATCAATTTTATATATGAAAGTGATTATTAATAATTATCAATTTTATATGACATGAAAGTGATTAACAATTATCAATTTTATATAACATTAAAGTCATTATTAATAATTATCAATTTTATATAACATGAAAGTGATTATTAATAATTATCAATTTAATATAACATAAAAGTGATTATTAATAATTATCAATTTTATATAACACGCAGGTGATTATTAATAATTATCAATTTAATATAACATAAAAGTGATTATTAATAATTATCAATTTTATATAACATGCAAGTGATTATTAATAATTATCAATTTTATATAACATGAAAGTGATTATTAATAATTATCAATTTTATAGTACATGAAAGTGATTATTAATAATTATCAATTTTATATATGAAAGTGATTATTGATAATTATCAATTTTATATAACATGAAAGTGATTATTAATAATTATCAATTTTCTATAACATAAATGTGATTATTAATAATTATCAATTTTATATAACATGAAAGTAATTATTAAAAATTATCAATTTTATATAACAAGAAAGTGATTATTAATAATTATCAATTTTATATAACATGCAAGTGATTATTAATAATTATCAATTTTATATAACATAAAAGTGCTTATTAATAATTATCAATTTTATATAACACGAAAGTGATTATTAATAATTATTAATTTTATATAACACGAAAGTGATTATTAATAATTATCAATTTTATATAACATGAAAGTGATTATTAATAATTATCAATTTTTAATAACATTAAAGCGATTATTAATAATTATCAATTTTATATAACATGAAAGTGATTATTAATAATTATCAATTTTTAATAACATTAAAGCGATTATTAATAATTATCAATTTTATATAACATGAAATTGATTATTAGTAATTATCAATTTTATATAACATGAAAGTGATTATTAATAATTATCAATTTTATATAACATGAAAGTGATTATAAATAATTATCAATTTTATATAACATGAAAGTGATTATTAATAATTATCAATTTTATATAACATGAAAGTGATTATTAATAATTATCAATTTTATATAACATTAAAGTGATTATTAATAATTATCAATTTTATATAACATGAAAGTGATTATTAATAATTATCAATTTTATATATGAAAGTGATTATTAATAATTATCAATTTTATATAACATTAAAGTGATTATTAATAATTATCAATTTTATATATGAAAGTGATTATTAATAATTATCAATTTTATATAACATGAAAGTTATTATTAATAATTATCAATTTTATATAACATAAAAGTGATTATTAATAATTATCAATTTTATATAACATGCAAGTGATTATTAATAATTATCAATTTTATATAACATGAAAGTGATTATTAATAATTATAACTTTTATATATGAAAGTGATTATAAATAATTATCAATTTTATATAACATGAAAGTGATTATTAATAATTATCAATTTTATATAACATGAAAGTGATTATTAATAATTATCAATTTTATATAACATGAAAGTGATTATTAATAATTATCAATTTTATATAACATGAAAGTGATCATTAATAATTATCAATTTTATATAACATGAAAGTGATTATTAATAATTATCAATTTTATATAACATGAAAGTGATTATTAATAATTATCAATTTTATATAACATTAAAGTGATTATTAATAATTATCAATTTTATATAACATTAAAGTGATTATTAATAATTATCAATTTTATATAACATGAAAGTGATTATTAATAATTATCAATTTTATATATGAAAGTGATTATTAATGATTATCAATTTTATATAACATGAAAGTGATTATTAATAATTATCAATTTTATATATGAAAGTGATTATTAATAATTATCAATTTTATATGTGTAAGTGATTATTAATGATTATCAATTTTGTATAACATGCAAGTGATTATTAATAATTTTCAATTTTATATAACATGAAAGTTATTATTAATAATTATAACTTTTATATATGAAAGTGATTATTAATAATTATCAATTTTATATAACATGAAAGTGATTATTAATAATTATCAATTTTATATATGAAAGTGATTATTAATAATTATCAATTTAATATAACATTAAAGTGATTATTAATAATTATCAATTTTATATATGAAAGTGATTATTAATAATTATCAATTTTATATATGAAAGTGATTATTAATAATTATCAATTTTATATAACATGAAAGTTATTATTAATAATTATCAATTTTAGATAACATAAAAGTGATTATTAATAATTATCAATTTTATATAACATGCAAGTGATTATTAATAATTATCAATTTTATATAACATGAAAGTGATTATTAATAATTATAACTTTTATATATGAAAGTGATTATTAATAATTATCAATTTTATATAATATGAAAGTGATTATTAATAATTATCAATTTTATATAACATGAAAGTGATTATTAATAATTATCAATTTTATATAACATGAAAGTGATTATTAATAATTTTAACTTTTATATATGAAAGTGATTATTAATAATTATCAATTTCATATAACATTAAAGTGATTATTAATAATTATCAATTTTATATAACATGAAAGTGATTATTAATAATTGTAACTTTTATATATGAAAGTGATTATTAATAATTATCAATTTTATATAACATGAAAGTGATTATTAATAATTATCAATTTTATATATGAAAGTGATTATTAATAATTATCAATTTTATATAACATTAAAGTGATTATTAATAATTATCAATTTTATATATGAAAGTGATTATTAATAATTATCAATTTTATATAACATGAAAGTTATTATTAATAATTATCAATTTTATATAACATAACAGTGATTATTAATAATTATCAATTTTATATAACATGCAAGTGATTATTAATAATTATCAATTTTATATAACATGAAAGTGATTATTAATAATTATAACTTTTATATATGAAAGTGATTATTAATAATTATCAATTTTATATAACATGAAAGTGATTATTAATAATTATCAATTTTATATTACATGAAAGTGATTATTAATAATTATTAATTTTATATAACATGAAAGTGATTATTAATAATTATAACTTTTATATATGAAAGTGATTATTAATATTTTCAATTTCATATAACATTAAAGTGATTATTAATAATTATCAATTTTATATAACATGAAAGTGATTATTAATAATTGTAACTTTTATATATGAAAGTGATTATTAATAATTATCAATTTTATATAACATGAAAGTGATTATTAATAATTATCAATTTTATATAACATGAAAGTGATTATTAATAATTATAACTTTTATATATGAAAGTGATTATTAATAATTATCAATTTTATATAATATGAAAGTGATTATTAATAATTATCAATTTTATATAACATGAAAGTGATTATTAATAATTATCAATGTTATATAACATGAAAGTGATTATAAATAATTATCAATTTTATATAACATGAAAGTTATTATTAATAATTATTAATTTTATATGACATGAAAGTGATTAACAATTATCAATTTTGGTCAACCTTTGCGTTGTACTTTTTTTTTTAATAGTTCTTCGTCAAACTGTTATATTTGACGCTTCATCTCGTCGCCAACTGTTGTGGTTGCAAGGTTGAACAATAATTGGTAAGGAAATACAATGAAGAAGAAACAACAAGATAACGCAATAATAAGTGTATTAAAGAAAAGGTATATTTACAATATGTACAAATGACGGTGTCGAGTCAGAGAGTCTTGGTAGGAGGACATGTACGCTCTTCGGCGTCACTGTTGATGGCATTTGAGTAAGACACACCAAGGCCAACCTAGGCTTGCCATTTATAGTGTTATGTTATTCGCATATGCAAATAAGTGGTTGCCACCACAAACCCCCTCCCAAGATTTGAAGACACACAGATTTCAATATCTTTTTCTTTTTGGGTTTACCATTAATGGTTCATTTACTTTTTTTTTCCTACCTGATCTTCGGGGTTCAGGTGCATTTTGAGGCGGTTCCAAATTAAAACATTCGTATATGATATCTATGGTGTCCTCCTCTTCGACTGTTGTCGTATCATCATCATCTTGGATATGACGCTTTTTTATCTGATTTAGGTGCCTTTTATGTATATTCTGTGGACCTTTAATCATGTATGTACAATCACCAATGCGTTTATCAACTACTCTACATTCCCAGTAAGATGTGTTATTTCTGTAGCACTTAAAATATACTCGATCTCCCGAGTTATATTTCTTTCTTCTCGTGTGTGTAGTGTTTCGGATAATTGGCTGCCTTGGCAATAGTTTGTCAAACGCTGATTTTACCTTTCTGGCAAACATTAGATCAGCTGGTGATATGTTTGATGGTGTACTAGGATGTGGTGTAATCTTATATACTTGCAAGAATTGTTGCAAAGCTTTTTCTGTTGGTGTTCCAATGGATTTCTTTAGCGCTCGTTTTAGCGTGTCCACGAACCTTTCCGCGAGGCCGTTCGACCTTGGATGATACGGCGGAGTCGTGATGTGCTTCACTCGGAACGTGTCGCAAAAGTCCTTAAACTCTGCGGATGTGAACTGCGTTCCGTTGTCAGTGACCAGTGTGCCTGGTACACCGAATCTTGCAAACAACTCGTGTAGGAACCCTATTGAGTTGTTCGTTGTTGGATTCCTGCAACGCATTACCTCCGGCCATTTTGTGAAACTATCCACTACAATTAAATAAGAGTTTTCACCTACTGGACCAGCGAAGTCCATGTGGATTCTCGACCATGGTTGGTCGGTTTTCGGCCAAGGTTTGTATACTATAGGTGGAGATTTTGCCGCTAACTGGCATCCTTTACATTTATCAATTGTTGTCGCTATGTCAGTGTCCATGTTACGCCAGTACACGTAGCTTCTCATTAGCGACTTCATTTGATTTATCCCCGGATGTCCTGTGTGGAAATCTCTTAACATCCTATTCTGCAATGTTTGGGGTATTACCACTCTCTCGCTGTACAGTAACACATCGTCACATATGGAGAAAACTTCCTGCACCTTTGTGTCTTTTATAATTTTCTCTTTTATGTCATTTATATATTCGTCTTTCTCGGCTTCCCTTTTAATGTCCGACAAAGTTACGGGTAGTTCCTTAATGATGTTTGCTACCATATTTTTTACTTCAACATTTGTCCAAATTGCTGCAATGACTGATTCTTCCAGATTGTGTTTCTGTGGTATCAGTCTTGACAGTCCATCCGCATGGCAAATCTTTTTTGATGCTAGATGTTGTATCTGGAAATCGTAATTAAGTAGTATTGTACCCCAGCGCAGCAATCTATTTGCGGTGTATACCGGCAATCCTTTTTTTGATCCATAGATCGTGACTAACGGTTTATGGTCAGTTTCAAGTATGAATTGTCTACCATATAAATATCGGTGAAATTTAGTCACGGCAAAGATTATGCTCAACGCTTCTTTTTCGATTTGTGAATATGCCCTTTCGGCTGGTATCAGCGTTCTCGAAGCGTGCGTTATTGGTTTTCTAGACCCATCCGGCATAATATGTTGAATGAATGCTCCTAAGCCGTAGGAGCTAGCGTCACTAGCGACGACTATTTTTAAGTTTGTGTGAAAGTGCGTTAAGAATAATTCGGATGTTAGTGCGCTCTTTATTTTGTCAAAAGCGGTTTGACATTCTTGCGTCCAGTTCCACGGTGTATCCTTTTTAAGCAGATTATTTAAGGGGGCTCGCAAGTTATGCATTCCTTCAATAAAAGATTGGTAATAATTTGCGAGTCCTAAGAAACTCTGCAAGGTTGTTACATTATCGGGTGCTGGCATATTTTTTATTGTCGCAGATCTGTCTGGGTCTGGACGTCGTCCATGTTTGTTTATTATGTGTCCAAGATACTTAATCTCGCTCATACAAAAGTCACATTTACTTTCTTTTACTTTAAAGCCGAATTCTTGTATTCGAGTAAATACTTGTTTCAAATGTTCCTTATGTTCTTCTAAGGATTTGCTCCTGAAAACAATGTCGTCCAGGTATGCACAGGCGCACTCAATACCACTTAGCATGGTGTTCATCGCTTGCTGAAAGATGGCAGGCGCTACTTTGATGCCAAAAGGCAATCGGTTGTATTTGTATAATACCTTATGCGTATTGATGCATAGTATTTTTGAGCAATTCTCCTCGACCGGTATTTGCAAATACGCGTCGCTCAAGTCTATCTTGGAGACGATATTACCCCCATTCAACTTCGTGAATATTTCCTCTGGGCTTGGTAGGGGGTAATGGTGGTCTTTCAATAGGGAGTTGACCCCGGTCGAAAAGTCTGCGCACACTCTAACTATTAAATAATTATCAATTTTCTATAACATAAATGTGATTATTAATAATTATCAATCTTATATAACATTAGAGTGATTATTAATAATTATCAATTTTATATAACATGAAAGTGATTATTAATAATTATCAATTTTATATAACATGCAAGTGATTATTAGTAATTATCAATTTTATATAACATGAAAGTGCTTATTAATAATTATCAATTTTATATAACATGAAAGTGATTATTAATAATTATCAATTTTATATATGAAAGTGATTATTAATAATTATCAATTTTATATAACATGCAAGTGATTATTAATAATTATCAATGTTATATCACATGAAAGTGATTATTAAAAATTATCAATTTTATATAACATGAAAGTGATGATTAATAATTATCAATTTTATATAACATTAAATGTATTATTAATAATTATCAATTTTATATAACAAGAAAGTGATTATTTATAATTATCAATTTTATATATGAAAGTGATTATTAATAATTATCAATTTTATATAACAAGGAAGTGATTATTAATAATTATCAATTTTATATAACATGAAAGTGATTATTAATAATTATCAATTTTATATAACAAGAAAGTGATTATTAATAATTATCAATTTTATATATGAAAGTGATTATTAATAATTATCAATTTTATATAACATGAAAGTTTTTATTAATAATTATCAATTTTGTATATGAAAGTGCTTATTAGTAATTATCAATTTTATATAACATGAAAGTGATTATTAATAATTATCAATTTTATATAAATAAAAGAACGAAATTTATATGAGGATAAAATAATTTTATTACAAAACTGTTAAAATAAAAATACCTGAAAACCTAAATTTATAAAACGTTGAAACAATATTCTAGTGGTTGTTGTCGATGCATTTTATAAATATCCATTATATGAACCAACATTAAAATATGTAATATTTGTCGTGAGAAAATCAAAATCAATATTTATTTCTTTAAATTTTTCAAATGTGTGTAACTATATAATTCACCAGTATGAAATATTATATATGAACATTTTACATGAAATATTATATATGAACATTCTTAGATCAAATATTATATATGAACATTTTATGACACCCGCAATGTTTTAGCAAGTTTTGTGATTGATGTTTGTTGTCATAATGGTGCCTCACCATTTGCAATATCTGTTTAATTCTGATTACTGTTCCATGCTTACTATTTTGGCTTGATATGCATAATTAAATTCAGCAAGTTTTGTAATTGATGTTTGAGATGATGGTCATGATGGCCCCATCACTATGTGGAATATCTGTTGAACTCTGATTACTATTTTGGCTTGATATGCATAGTAAATTCAGTGATGCCTTGCCCTTCTTTCCGTGGTAGGTATATTCTGTCTATGCATTGCTTCGGTATATTATATTATGCTAGGATAACAGTTTCCTTGTCTTTGTATCAAGCCTATGGATATTACGTTAAGGCCAATCTATAGTCCAGAAACAGAAATGGATTACACTCTGATTCATGGAAGTTTTTTCGGGGTTGGAGCTTTATCTGGATTTGATAAATTTTTTATTCTTATTCCACTTATGCCTCGGTTTTTCATGTTTATCATCTGTGCCTGTGGTTTGAGTTGTCCCCCTTTGCAAATTGGCTGTTTGGAGAAATGGAAAACTAGATGGCTCTGTGTGGTTTGAGTTGTCCGCCTTTGCAAATTGGCTGTTTGAAGAAATGGAAAACTAGATGGCTCTGTGTGGTTTGAGTTGTCCCCCTTTGCAAATTGGCTGTTTGGAGAAATGGAAAACTAGATGGCTCTGGTTGATAGTCAATTTGCATAAGTGGAGAAATGGGCAGCATATAAACGGTACTTTTTTTAAGTAGTGTGAAGAGCTCAGAGTGTGAAACGACGGTTGGAAGAAGTGACGGGGAATTATTTTTGGACGTTGAAGAGCTCAACCTTTTGGAAGGAACAGCTGTGTCTTATATATATATATATATAAATTTCTTTTTTTTCTTCTACTTCACTTTATGCCCTCAACTTTAAACACATATCCAGAAGTGAGTGACAATGTAAAGTGCCTTTTTGCAGTCTATTAAGGCTATTGCAACTTTATAATAGTGTATTAAATAAAGAACAATCAGTAATCCCCCCTACTTTTTCTTTGCTGTCTATAGGAATGCCTCGGTTTTTCATGTTTATCACATGGACATCTGTGCCTTTATGCCCTCATGGGCATTGTACAACTTTAAACACCAAAATATCCAGAAGTGAAAGACAATGTAAAGTGCCTTTTTGTAGTCTATTAAGGCTATTGCAAATTTCTAATAAATTGAATAAAGAACAATCAGTAATCCCCCCTTTTTCTTTGCTGTCTATAGGAATGCGTTTAGTTTGAATAAATCATGCTGCCCTATTGTGGCACATTGCTGTGTGCAGGTTTTTCTCTTTTTTATTTATTATACGTCAGTAAGTTTTAAGAGATCTTGAGGTTTGGTCTTCGAGGTATTGCATTACAAGTATTTCTGAAGATTTTTTTTATTAAGCCAGTTGCTCCTATCACGACCGTATAATGTTTATTTCGTTCAGACACCACGTCGTTTTAGATCATTTTTTAAGTCGAGATATTTTGTTATCCTTTCCCGATTAGCTCTATTAAGACCTAAATCATTTGGGACAATGACATCGGTAATGAGTGTAGTTCTTTCGGACTTGTTTCATATTACAATATCTGACTTGATGGCCTTGTCTTTTATGTATTTGCTCGCATGTATATCTTTGTCATAGAACACGATCACTTTTCCATTTGATTGTATTGTTGGTTCGTGTTCTCAGATGCCCGTCGATCTCTCAAGTTTACTCCCTCCACAGATCTTCCAATACAGGTACTTACATACTTTGTTGTGACGGGCAGATTAAAGGTCATCTGCCAATAAGATTGGGCATATAGACATGAGGTGACTTGGGCTCTTTTTCTGAGTGACAAAACCTGCATTGGCCATTTGCTTGTATGTCAGCTATTTTTTTAAAATCCATTCACTGACTACAATGAGGCTTTCTTTCTCAAATGGAAGTCTCCCACTGTTAAGCCATTTTTCTTGTGTCTCTCTAGATTTCGGTGTATTTCTGTAGCAGAAGTAGCAATAACTAAAATGAGGGGGAAAAGAGCTTACCTCGGGTACGTCTGTTGTGTCACCGGTTGGGGGGGGGAGAATTCCAAGATGGAATCCGGGTTTTTTTATTAGCGTTTACCCCATGCAACTCTCGGAAAATCACGTTTCTTTCTCATGTGATTATGCAAATGGATAATTCCCGGCCACTATAAAAGCAGGAGGCTAGAGACGAGTCGGCAGTGTCCTGCAAATTGTGTGTGTGGGTGTTTCTGGCGATTGGAGTGTGTCTTCTTTTACCACGGTTATCACGGACAGGAATTCCCTCTCTTTTGGAGGTGGGCGATATTGACTATTTTGAAGTTGTACTGTTGCTGACAGAACATTTATTTTTTTTGCCTACTACATTTTTGTTTCAATTTCTTTCTCTTTTTTCTTGCAATCTGTGTTGCTGGTTCAACATATGCCTCGTATTTTCTAGTATGACACCCCCAAAGATTTTAGCAACCTCTGTGATTGAGGTTTGTTGGAGTAGACGTTTATGGTGGCACTCACTATTTCTATTATAATATCTGTTGAGTGATATATTGCCGCACGTTTACTATGGTGACTCACAGTTTCCGTTCTCATGAGTCAGTAAATATGATTTTCGAGAAAAGAATATCCACACACTTCAGACGCATGTTGTTTTTCTTTAATTTTTCTTATCATTGTTTCAAGGCTAAGGTGGGGCCTCCTTCCACATGACAAATATCCACCTGCTCTTTTATATATTCTAGCCAAAGGATGTTTTTTAAAGATTCTAATTTTCCCTTTGTGCAATTGTGTGAACCTTTTTTGCGCTTATTCACCGATTATATTTCTCAAGTAGTATTTTTCCATTTATTAGATTTCTCCCATAATTATTGGAATATTCTCTAGGGTTGATTTATCAGAACAACAAAATTCACTTCTTACACGAGACTGTGGTTTTTCTCTTTGTTTATTTAACATCAGTAAGTTTTAAGATACAGAGGCTCCATCCTGGAGCTAATCCTTGATTCTGTTATGATTTAAATTTATATCTTGGGGCTCTTTTAAGAATAGATACTCTTCCCTTTATGGCTGCTATCTATATTTCATTACAGCTTGGTCTTACAGGGATCGCTTCTAAGTATTTATGAAGATTTTTTTTTTATTAAACCAGTCGCTCTTATCACAACTGGTATAATGTCTATTTCTTTCATATACCTTGTTGTTTTTAGATCATTTTTTAGGTCCTGATATTTTGCTATCTTTTCCCGTTTGGCTCTATTAAGGCCAAAATACTTTGGGACTGTGGCATCGATAATAAGCGCAGTTATTTGGACTTGTTCAATATTAAAATATCTGGTTTGATAGATTTGTATTTTATGTATCTGCCCGCCTGTATGTCTTTGTCAAAGAACACTGTCACTTTTCCAGTTGATGTTATCGGTGGTGGTTCATGTTTCTAGATGTTTGTAGCTCTGTCAAGTTGCATCTCTCCATAGATCTTCCAATGGAGGTACTTAATACTTTGTTGTGACGGGCAGTGTAAAGGCCATCTGCCAATAAGATTGGATATGCAGACATTAGGTGGCTTGGGCTCTCAATTGCTGCGTCGCAAAACCTGCACTGGTCATTTTCTATAGGCCCGCCATTTTTTATGCATTTGTGAGTAAGCCCTGGTATTAACTGGCTACAATGAGTCTTTCTTCATCAAATGGAAGTCTCCCGCTCTTGAGCCATTGGAGTGAAGCATCTTTGTCTATATATTCCTATTTAAGTTCCTCTAGGAACTTTCCTGCTCTTTTATATTGTTTCCATCCTTGTTTTCTTGTGTCTATCTCGATTTTGGTGTATTTCTTTCTGTTTTTTCTTGCAATCTTTGTTGCTGGTTCATCATATACCTTGGCAGTATTTTCCAGTATGTCACCCACAAAGTTTTCAGCAAGCTTTGTGACTGAGGTTTGTTGGGGTAGACGTTCATGGTGGTCCCTCACTATTTCTATTGACATATCTGTTGAGCTTTTAATATACTGCCCAGGCTTACTATAGTGGCTCGATATGCATGGTTTATTTCAGTGAGACCAAGGTCACCCTTTTTCGTGATAGGTATATCCTGTCTATACATTGATTTCGATATATTATTTTATGTAAGGTTAGGAGTTTCCTGGTCTTTGTATCTAACCTATTGATATTGTATTGGGGCCAATTAATAATACCAAACCCATATGTGATGACAGGGATTGCAAGTTGATCATATGCAGTTATGTTGTTTTTGGGGCTTAATTCAGATTTGAGGATCTTTTTAAGGCGTGGTGTGTATTCTTGTTCCAGCTTATGTCTCATTTTTTCATGCTCCACAGTTACGTTCTCCTCTATACCGAGGTACTTATATGTGGCATCCTCTCCTAGATCTTTAATAAAGCCATTATTGAACCAAATATTTTCGGATGTCGTTTTTTCTCCTTTTTTTATTGTGCATTTGGCATATTTGTCACATCCAAACTCCATGCAGACATCCTCTGTGAGAGATAAGCTGTTTTTCTGTCTCTGCATAGAGTTTGAGATCGTCCATTAAAAGTAGATGATTTACTCTTTTGCTTTTTTCTTTTTTCCTTCCTTTACTAAGATTGTACCCAGCATCACATTTTTTGAGGAGTTTGCTGAGTGGGTCAATAGTAAGGCAGAAGAGCAGTGGTGACAGGCTATCACTTTGAAATATACCTCGCTAGACACTGAGATTTGAAGTTTGTATTGTCCCTTCCATGTGGTGTAGTGCAATTGATGTTTGCCACATAGTCATTTGTTTTTTAAGGAATGTGCTTATGTTCTAATGGACATTATATATCTCCAAACATCGCAGTATCCAGGAGTGAGGCACACTATCGAATGCCTTTTTATAGTCTATCCAAGCCATTGACAGGTTCCTTTGACACTTTTTGCAGTCTTCGAGGATGGTTTTGTTGAGGAGAAGTTGGTCCTTTGTACCAAGTTTATTCCTGGTACATCCCTTTTGTTCGTTTTCAAGGTATTTGCCATCGGTCAGGTGTTGATAGATTGCATCTGCAATCATTCCTTTAAGCCACTTGTATGTGGTTGGGAGGCAGCAGATAGGCCTGTATTTATTGGGTAAGTGAGTATCTTGGCTCTTGGTTATCAGAGTCGTTTTACCAAGAGTTAACCACTCTGGTGAATCTTCCTCACCGCTGACAATGCGAGTAAATGCCTGCGCATTATGTTCATGAAGTGCTGTGAGTTTTTTAAGCCAGAAATTTAGAATCTTGTCAATTCCTGGGCTTTTAAAGTTGCTAAAGTGGGTGATTTTTTTTTTCTTATAGAATCTTTCGTTATTTTTAGTGGTGGCATATCTCGTTTGCCCTTGACAGACTTTAATTGTATGTATCCACTCCCCCTCTTGGTGTTGTTTGGGGTCCTCATACAGTGGCCTAAAGTGTGAGTTCTTATATGTGATACTAAATTTGAGTTTTCAGAACAAGAATGTCAACACACTTCGCAAGTATATGGCTTTTCCCTTTTTTTTTTACTTCAGTTGAAGTTCTCAGAAATCAAGGGGCTCACTACCTGGGGCAACACTTGAACTCTACAAGATACATAGATATTCGAATGTTTCATTTAAGTTCTTTATTTCTCAAACACTGAGTTAGTTTTCCCCAATGTGAGTTCTCATATGTCTGACTAAGTCTGACTTTTTACAAAAATAAGATCTACACACTTCGCAAGTATGTGGTTTTTTCCTAGTGTGACTTATCTTATGGCTGAGTAAATTTGATTTTTGAGTAAAAGAAGATCCACACACTTCAGCAATATGTGGCTTTTCCCCAGGGTCAGTTCTCATACGTGTGACTAAGACATATTTTGTATTAAAAGATGATCCACACACTTCACAAATATGTGGCCTTTCCCCAGTGTGAGTTCTCAGGTGTCTGACTTACTCTGATTTTCGACAAAAAGAATATCCACACACTTCGCAAGTATGTGGCTTTTCCTTTTTGTTTTATTTCACTTCACTCGAAGTTCTCAGAAATCAAGGGGCCCACAACTTGGGGCTAACACTTGAAATCTATATGCGATAAATAGATATTCGAATGTTCCATTTAAGTTCTTTATCTCTCAAGCACTGATACTGGTGGAGTATCCAGCTTCGTGCTGTAACTTGAGGTAATATCACTTGGAGAAGGTGCACCATTCCTTGTAAAAACTAATGTGGGTGGATTAGCCATAGTGAAGAGATCTTATTTGGGCAGCGAATACTATGTGATTTTGAATATTTAGTCAGGGTTTACTTCTAGTGGAAAAAGTATCCTAATGCCATGTTGTTCTGACAAACCTTTGTACAGAGAGATCTTAGACACTCGAGGACAGTGTCTAGTAGGCATTTTGACAAAAAGAATATCCACACACTTCGCAAGTATGTGGCTTTTCCCCAGTGTGGGTTATCTTATGGCTGACTAAGCTTGATTTTTGAGAAAAAGATTATCACACTTCGCAATTATGTGGCTTTTGCCTTTTATGAGTTCT
>NW_027633605.1:0-36856 GCF_053919585.1 Euprymna scolopes | reverse complement strand
GCTGTTGCTGTTGCTGTTGCTGTTGCTTTTGCTGTTGCTTTTGCTGTTACTGTTGCTGGTGCTGTTGATGTTGCTTTTGCTTTTGCTTTTGCTTTTGCTTTTGCTTTTGCTTTTACTGTTGCTGGTGCTGTTGCTTTTGCTGTTGCTGTGCTTTTGCTGGTGCTGTTTCTTTTGCTGTTGCTTTTACTGTTGCTGGTGCTGGTGCTGGTGATGTTGCTTTTGTTAGTACTATTACCGTTGCTAGTACCTTTTTTTATTATACCCTACCTCTACCAACATTCTCACCGCATGCCCCTGCTCAAGCGATGCAAAAATCCCCTTTCTGCCTTGTATTGGCTACTTATTCCCTATTTAATCATACTTGCTATCCTCAGCGTTTTTGCTAATAGCTTATCAACGCTGTCTGCTGAAAAAATTCAACAAAGCAATTTTTTACTGCTCTTTTTTCTGTGCATCCCCATTATCAATGCCCTATTTGATTGGCTATCCATTCATTGCACCCGCTATTTTCTTAGGCAGTCTGCGAAAAGTGGCACCGGCAAAGTCTTGTTTTGGGCAACAGCTGATTTGCTCCTTGCACTGTCGCTATTTTTCCTATTAGCCCTAAGCATTAGCCTAATAATTGCTGCCTTAAATCAAATTGATACCTATCATGGCAATCCATTTTTTCCCTTAGCAGAACTATTGACTAATCTTAAGCAAGGCTGGAGTACAAAAAATACATGGGTGTATGTGATGCTTTTTTCCACCCTCATACCTACCCTTATTCATAGCCTGTATGCCCTATCTGCTTTGTTTCCTTTTCGTTTCACTGCTAAAAGCATGGCTCAAACCGAAAACCTCCTGCAACAAAAGATTTATGGCAATCCCTCCGTATTATTGGCAAATAGAATTGCTTGGAAAATCACTTTCTTCGCACTGTGCCGCTGGTTAATCGTCCCCATTATTATAGTGGTCTTACTATTAATCTTTGGCTTAACCTTATGGGAAATTCCCAAAAGTTATTTTTATGGAATTTTACAATGGTTATTAGAAAGCATTGAATGGCTAACCATTGGCCTAATTGGTAACCTAGAATAACCCTTTTTATCAACTTTCACTACTAGCTTTCGCTAAGTTACTTTATCAATACAATCACTGGTTGATTGCATCGATTAGGATAACTTACTATAGATAAATTACTGTAAGCGAACTATCAATATTGCTCTATCGGTATTGTTCTAAAGGTGGGCAAGAGCAACTTAAATTCCTATCGCCATACACATTATCCACACGAGAAACTGGAGACCAATATTTGTTTTCCCCCGTTTGTGAGAAAGCCGTTGCCACTTCACGAGGGTAAGGGTAATCATACTGTGAACTCAATACCTTTTGTAAGGTATGCGGTGCATTGCTTAAGGGATTATTATTTGGGCTGTATTCCCCTTCTTCAATTTTTTCAATCTCTTGCTGGATATGAGACATCGCCCGAATAAAACGATCCAGTTCAGCCTTGGGTTCAGATTCCGTCGGCTCAATCATTAACGTACCAATCACCGGCCAAGACATGGTTGGAGCATGAAAGCCATAATCAATGAGGCGTTTGGCAATATCATCCACACTCACCTCGACACTGTGCTTACAAGCTCGGGTATCAATAATGCACTCATGGGCAATCAAACCATTTTCACCCTTATATAAAACTGGAAATATCGCATCAAGCTGATTAGCAAGATAATTGGCACTGAGGATTGCACATTCAGTGGCATGCTTCAGCCCATCAAAACCAAGCATGCGAATATACATCCATGTAATCGGTAATATTGAGGCTGACCCCCAAGGGGCACTGGATATTCTAATACCTTCTTGATGAGAGATAGAAGGTAAAAAAGGAATAAGATGCTCCACCACACCAATAGGACCCACACCAGGACCACCACCACCATGCGGAATACAAAAGGTTTTATGCAAATTCATGTGACAAACATCCGCACCCATATCGGCAAATCTTGCCAAACCAACTAAAGCATTTAAATTCGCCCCATCTAAATACACTTGCCCGCCATATTCATGAATAATTTGGCAAATTTCTTTAATGCGTGTCTCAAAAACACCATGGGTAGAAGGGTAGGTAATCATCAAAGCTGCTAATTTATCAGCATGCTCTTTCGCTTTGGCTGTTAAGTCCTGCACATCAACATTGCCATAATCATCACATTCCACCACCACAATTTTTAAACCAGCAATCTGTGCTGAGGCAGGATTGGTACCGTGAGAAGAAGAAGGAATAAGACACACATCTCGCTGTTTCTCCCCTTGCGATAAGTGATAATTTTTAATGGCAATAAGTCCCGCATACTCACCTTGGCTACCTGAATTAGGCTGAAAACTAATTTGGCTAAAGCCAGTGATGGAACACAACCAATGATTTAAATCCTCAATCATGCTAATGTAACCTTGCTGATATTTCACTGGTGCAAAAGGGTGAAGATTAGCAACTTTTGACCATGTAACAGGAAGCATTTCTGCTGCTGCATTGAGCTTCATGGTGCAAGAACCTAATGGAATCATTCCTCTGTCTAGAGCATAATCTTTATCCACTAAATATTTGAGATAACGCATCATTGCCGTTTCATTATGATAGCGATGAAACACCTCTTGTGATAAAAATTCTTCACCACGGTTTTTTCTCACCTCATCATAAGAAAGCTCATCATTTTGCTCTCTATCCACTAGCTCAATAGCAAAAATCTCAGCAATCAATGATAAAGATTCTTCATTGATGGTTTCATCAAAACTCACGCTAATATGATGCTCATTCACCATACGAATCAGCACATGCAAGGCTTCAGCACGTGCTTTTAATTGCTTAGCACTTTCCTTAGTTTCAATTAATAAAGTATCAAAAAACTGACTATGCACTAAGCGATAATCGGCACTTTTTTCAATAGACTGTGCGAAGCGCTTAGCGTGATTATGAATACCCCTAGCAATGTTAAGTAATTTTTTAGGGCCATGCCAAATAGCATAAGCGGCTGACATATTAGCCAATAATGCCTGTGCGGTGCAAATATTTGATGTAGCTTTTTCCCGACGAATATGTTGCTCTCTAGTCTGCAAGGCAAGGCGATAAGCTGGATTACCATCCTGATCAATAGATTGACCGACAATACGCCCAGGAATTAGCCGAGTTAATTTTTCACTTACAGCAATGTAGGCAGCATGTGGACCACCATTTCCTAAGGGGATACCATAACGTTGCATACTCCCTACCACTATATCAGCACCCCATGTAGCCGGTGGCGTAGTGAGTAATAATGCCATAGAATCAGCGGCAATAATCACAAGAACTTTATTAGCCTTTGCTTGCTCAATGCATTCACAATATTTTTCAACCAAGCCATTGCCATCTGGATATTGTATGATAATTGCTGCCGTTTGCTCATCAATTACCGATACCTCACTTGTTTCTGCTTGCACCAATTCAATAGCCATATTCTCACAGCGAGTTTGTAATAACCTATGCTGATGCTCAAAAACATGATTGATCAATAAGATTTTCTTTCGCTTACCCTTATGAGAATTTATGGCAACAGAAATTGCCTCTGCAATGGCAGTCCCCTCATCTAATAATGAGGCATTAGCAGTGGGTAGTCCTGTTAATTCTGTCACCAATGTTTGAAAGTTGAACAACATTTCTAAACGCCCTTGGCTAATCTCCGCTTGATAGGGAGTATACGAAGTGTACCATGATGGGCTTTCTAACATATGTCGACGAATAACAGAAGGGGTATTGCAGTTGTAATATCCTTGACCAATTAGCGGCAAAGTGTTTTCTACTTTTGCAAAACGTGAACGTAAATCAGCCAATGCATGATTTTCATTTATACCAGTAGGAATAGTCAATTTTTCTGAGTATAAAATATCTTTTGGAACCACTTTTTCAATCAACTCATCCATAGAAGCAATGCCTAATTGAGCGAGCATCACTTTTTTATCTTCTTCTGATAAACCGATATGACGATCCGTGTAATGACTATCCATGCTTATTCCTTCAATAAAATATATGTTAATCAAGCAATTCTCAATAAACAGAAAAGTACCATTGTGCTATTAGCCACCTGATACAGACTGTAGATAAGCCTGCTCATCCATTAAATCATCAAGTTGGGCAATCCCTTCATCTGATAACTCTAACTTAATAAACCAGTTAGTTGATTCTTCTTTTTGATTGATAATAGATGGATCATCATCTGCATCATTATTCACTGCACTTACCTTCCCAGAAACCGCTGCATAAACATCCGATGCTGCCTTCACAGACTCCACCACAATAATGCTATCACCTTGACTCACTTCATCACCCACCTCTGGGAACTCAAGATATACAATATCACCAAGCTCATCAATAGCATGATCTGAAATACCTAATGTTGCAACATTACCTTCAATTGTTAATTTTTCATGCGTTTTAGCATAATATACTTTCATAATAACTCCTTAATTTATTTGTATAATTCCATTGATTGTTACCGATTATGTGCTGGCACAAACACTAACTTCCCTAATTTTACTGGTATCTGACTTTTTCTCACTACGGCAAGCAAACCTTTTTTATCCATCATGCTGGTTTTTATACGTGCAAAAGCAATTGGCTTTTGTAACGTTGGTGAAAAACAACCTGATGTCACTACTCCAACCTCTTCATCACCATACATAATTGCCGCACCTTTTCTCACCGGTGTACGACCTTCAATCTCTATTCCCACACGCAAGTACTCTGTACCATTTGATAATTGATGAATGATTTTTTCTGCACCCATAAAATCGGCATTTTCTACTCTTTTTTTGTTCAATACAAAATTTAAATTTGCCTCCACAGGAGTGGTTTGCTCATCCATATCATTACCATATAAAGGCAAACCTGCTTCAAGACGCAGAGAATCCCTTGCTCCAAGCCCTGCCATTTTTACCTCATCATCTGCAAGCAATATATGACATAAATTGATTATCTGACTAGTATCTGTGGCAATTTCAAACCCCATTTCTCCTGTATAACCTGAGCGACTTATCCAACAATCTATATCTGCTAATTTCAGTCCTCTAGCTGTCATAAAGGGCATCTCTTTAATATGAGAATTCATTTTTGCTAACACCTGCATTGACTGTGGACCTTGTAAAGCAATTAAGGCAGAATGTTCTAAACGGTGTATTTCAATTTCCCCTGTTGATTTGGAAAAAATTGTATTGAGATAGGCATAATCAATCTCTTTTCTTGCTGCATTAACCACAATATGAAAATACGCTTGCTTACCATTAACCATAAAATCTTCTACTTGATTTGGCAAACGTGAAATAATCACATCATCGACAATGCCACCATGCTCATTAAGCAACGTTGTGTAACACATTTTTCCTTCGGGTAAATCAAGCAAGTTCGCTGGTACTACCGATTGCAAAGATTGGGCAACATGTGTGTAATTCTCACCGAGTATCCACGCTTGTCCCATATGGGAAACATCAAATAAACTACAATGACTACGAGTATGATGATGTTCAGCCACAATTCCTACATACTGCAAAGGCATTAAAAATCCAACAAAGTCCACCATTTTTGCATCAAGAGACTGATGCACATCTAATAAAGGTGTGGTGAGTAAGCTTTCATGTGAAGGTAAATGGGTATTTTCCATAATAGTCATAACAGTCAATAAATAAAAACAGGTACACTGTATATATACCTATGGTATATATACAGTGTACCCACTCTGTCATGGAACCTGAGAGATGAAGACTGATTGCTCAATCCTTGCTCCTTCGGTGTGCAACAATCCATCATTTGTTACACTCTCCAGAGATAATTCTATTAGCCTCAAACATTCTCATATTAATGCGACTAATAAATAATTATTTAGCAGTCCTTTTACCTGAGAGTTTTCTGGGCAATTTCCCCTTCGGTGGCAATGATGCTCTCTCCCACTAAATAACGTATGAATTAGTATTATAAAACAAAAAATAACAAAAACTCTTTTTTTTAATTTTGCGATGAGTTTTTTGTAAATTTTCTATAAAAATAATCCATACAGATAAGACTGCCTCCCCTCTCTCGCACTAATTCAATTTATAATTAATAGTGATTGCGTGCAAAATAGGAAATGAGTAATCTTTTTCCCACTTCATAATAACCATAGAAAATATAATTGGAGCAATAGTAAATGCCTAGTCCTGTCTCTACTTCTAAAAACAATCGTACAACTGTCGCCGGATTAAGTGTGGACAATCATCTTTACACCCTCGTTAACGAGAAAGTTTGTCCAGCAGTGAATTTTGACAACGAAACATTTTGGAATAAAAGTGCCAAAATTATCGCTCGTTTCACTGAGAAAAATAAACAGTTACTGGATAAAAGAGAAAAATTACAAGCGAAAATTGATCAATGGCATCAAGCAAATCCCTATCCATACAATTTAGATGATTACAAACAAATGCTCTATGATATAGGCTATATCGTACCTGAGAAAGAGGATTTTACCATTGAAACCACAAACATTGATGAAGAAATTGCACATATTCCCGGACCACAACTAGTTGTTCCTGTTGATAAGCCACGCTTTGCCGTAAATGCCACCAACACACGTTGGCGTTCATTATTTGATGCCCTTTATACTTCAGATGTTATACAAAAAAATAAATCTGCCGATTACGATAAAGAGCTTGAAAAAAAAGTTGTTACATACAGCTTTGATTTCTTAGATAAAATTATCCCACTGCAAGAGGGCTTGTATCATCAAGTAACTGCTTTCCAAATAAATGATGGAAAATTATCACTCACACTAGAGAACGGTAATCGCACATCCTTAAAAGATGATGCATTAATCGTTGGCTATGCTGGTAATCCTGATAACCCTAGCTCACTAGTATTCAAACACAATTCTCTACACATTGAGATAAAAATTGATCCTGAACATGAAATTGGTAAAGGAAATTTAGCTGGAGTGCGAGACATTATTATGGAATCGGCTATTACGGTTATCCAAGACTGTGAAGACTCGGTAGCCGCTGTTGATGGTGAAGATAAAGCAACCGTTTATAATAACTGGTTTGAACTATTAGAAGGCACTCTCACCGCAGATTATAGCAGAAATGGACAAACATTAACTCGCAAACTTGCCTCCAATAAAGTATTCAAAGATTTACAAGGAAATGAATTAATTCTTGCAGGCAGATGTTTATTATTCGTTCGCAATGTTGGACACCTACCAACCACCCCTGCAGTATTAAACGAACAAGGAGAGGAAGTTCCTGAAGGCATTTTAGATGCCTTGGTAACAACCCTGTGTTCACTCAATGATATTCACGGTAAAAGCAAGCCACTCAATAGTACCAAAGGCAGCTTATACATTGTAAAACCTAAAATGCACGGTCCTGAAGAAGTGGCTTTTACAGAGGAAATATTTGCCGCTGTAGAAGATCTTTTCAAACTCCCTCGCTACACCCTAAAAATGGGCATTATGGATGAGGAAAGGCGAACCACCCTCAACCTTAAAGAGTGCCTACGAGTTGCACGCCATCGAGTGGTATTCATCAATACAGGTTTTCTTGATCGAACCGGAGATGAAATTCATACCTCCATTCAGGCAGGTCCCTTTGCACCAAAATCTCGCCTTAAAGAAGCTTTGTGGTTAGCAGCATATGAAGATCAAAATGTTAACATTGGTTTAGCATGTGGCTTTCATAAACATGCCCAAATAGGAAAAGGAATGTGGGCAATGCCTGATGAGATGAAAGCTATGATGGAAGCCAAAATTGGACACCCTAAATCTGGCGCTAATACTGCTTGGGTTCCTTCACCCATTGCAGCAGCCTTACATTCCATTCACTATCATCTTACTGATGTATGGGAAAATCAAAAAAAGATTATGCAAAGAGAACATAGGGATATCAATGATATTTTAACGATACCGATTAACACACAAAAACTCACCCCTGAAGAAATCCAAAAAGACTTAGAAAACAACTGTCAAGGAATATTAGGGTATGTAGTACGATGGGTTGATCAAGGAGTTGGCTGTTCAAAAATTAAAGATATCCATAACACCGAACTCATGGAAGATAGAGCAACACTGAGAATTTCTAGCCAACATATTGCTAACTGGTTAGTGCATGGAGTGGTTCGTAAAAAACAAGTAGAAGATGCTTTACAAAAAATGGCAAAAGTTGTTGATGAACAAAACAGTAATGACCCTAATTATGAAAAGATGACACCAAGTTTTGAAAGTTTGGCCTATCAAGCCTCCTATGACTTAATATTTAATGGCACATTAGAACCAAATGGATATACTGAACCAACACTCAATAAATACCGTCTATTAAAGAAACAATCTAATTAAGCTATTTACATCATATCACTACATTGGGACAGTTAGACCAGCTAAGAGACATACACTTACCAGACCCCATTACATGGTGGTATCCTAATGCTGCTGGCTGGTACATTGTTTTTATCATACTAATCCTAGCGATTACCTATCTTGTATGGCATTATTTAAAATATCGTCATATTAATAAGCAAGTGCAAGCACTCATGGATATTCCCAAGCTAGAACGACCTCTTCAGATTATGATGACAATTAAGGCAGCAGCCGTTACACATTCGCCACTTGTCGCCAATCGTCTACAAGGTACACAATGGACAAAGTGGTTACAAGAGCAAAACATTATTCTTAATGAACAATGGCAATACTGGTTAGAAAAAGGCTATCTTGATAATCAACAACCCCCTAAAGATTGGCATAAAAAACTTCCTTCTTGGTTAAAAAAACTCAGTTAAGCTGATAAAGATTCATGATAACTAATCTTGTCAATTTCTTCAACACAGTTGAGTGGGTATGGATAGAAGTTTTATGGCTACTGCCATTGCCATTACTACTAATCCTCATACCTAATAAAAAAAATGAAGAAATTCTTTTTTTTCCGTATGCAAAAAAAATAGGAAAACCAACAGCCACACTAGGCCAACGCTTCTTTAATTTTCATAAAAGCTTTCTACTATGGTGGCTCATTTGGATACTATTATGTCTTTCACTTGCTCGTCCAATTATTGTCGGAGAAGTGATCACTTTACCACGAGAAGGACGCAATATTATGCTTGCGGTGGATATATCTGGTAGCATGCGTGCACAAGATATGATTCTTAATGGACGCAGAGTGGATCGTCTCACTATGGTTAAAGCAGTGATTGATGACTTTATCAAAAAACGTGAAGGCGATAAACTCGGGCTTATTTTATTTGGGACGCAAGCATTTATCCAAAGTCCGCTATCCTATGACTTAAAAACTGTACGTACCCTGTTAGATGAATCAGCCATTGGTATGGCAGGTCAAAATACCGCCATTGGTGATGCGATTGGTATTGCGGTCAAACACATGCAGAAATTTGAAGGGAAAAAACTACTTATTTTATTAACCGATGGACAAAACAACTCTGGAGTTACTCACCCACTCTCTGCTAGCCAATTTGCCCAAAATATTAATATGAAAATCTATACCATTGGTATTGGACGCACAGGCTTTGGTAGCAATATCGATATAAGGATGCTACAAGCAATTGCCAAAGAATCCAAAGGAGCTTCCTTCTTAGTGCAAAACACCAATCAACTAAAAAGAATTTATCAACAAATTAATGATATTCTGCCCACGAAAGATGAGAATGACAATTTTCGCATCACCGAACAATACTATTGGATACCCATGCTCATGGCACTCATTTTACTCATTATTTTTTTAATTACTCGTCTATCGTGGCAAAAACTTCGCAGTAGTTCACACTAGCTAATCAATAGAATTAATGCCTCATTCATCAACATAACTAAAATGAAAAGTTCTCTTGGTAAATCATACAAAGCATGGCTACGCTTTCTCTCCTCAATGGAGTTAGCCATTACCTTATTAGTTATGTTAGCGATTGCTTCCATTATTGGCACCATTATTCAGCAAAACCAACCCTATATTGACTACACTCTAAAGTTTGGACCTTTTTGGTTTGAAGTATTTGAAATACTTGGTTTATACAACGTATATAATGAGCTATGGTTTCTCTCTATATTGGCTTTTTTGGTGCTATCTGTCTGTTTCTGTTTATGGCGTTATACACCCATTATGCTCAGAGAAATCAAATCCCTTCCAGCCCAACAAACATGGATAAACCTACGCTACTTTAAATACGCCCATCTACAAACCAGCACACAAAGTATTGAAGAAATTTGGCAAAAATTAAAACAAGATAATCGCTACAACCTTTCTGATATTCGCACTCATCAAGACAATCAAAGCGAATATTGGCAAATTACTGGCAAGCAAGGAAAAGGGCAAAAATTAGGATATTTATTTACCCATGTTGGTGTTGTGGTAATTTGCATTGGGGCACTCTTAGATAGCTCACTCCTACTAAAAATTGATGAATGGTTAGGAAAAATTCAATATGAAACACGAAATGTCTCACTCAACCAAATTGATAAAAAAGCTTTTCTCCCAGTAAGTAATCGCACCTTTAGAGGATCCGTATCTATTCCTGAAGGTAAGAGTACACGGGCACTTTTTCTGCCATGGTCAGATGGTTATTTTGTGCAAGAATTACCCTTTATCGTTGAGCTAAAAGATTTCCGCACCGAACACTACCCCACAGGGCAACCCAGTTCATTTGAAAGCGATCTCATCATACGTGATTTACAAGGAAATTTTGTTAGTACCCACACCATCAATGTTAACAACCCCTTAACTATTCAAGGCATTAGCATCTATCAATCTAGCTTTGAAGATGGTGGATCAATTCTCGATTTAACCATGCAGCCTTTTTTTAATCCTCAAAGTAGCACATTTCGTCTTAGCGTAAATGAAAACAAACGTATCAATATTGCTCAACAACCTCTCACTTTTGAACTGACAGATTTTCGCCTTTTTAATATTGAGCCATTAGAACATAACCCCAATAAATTTCGCAATCAAGGCCCCCGCTTTCAATACAAACTACGTCGTGCAAATGGCACTGCCACAGAATATCAAAATTACCTCATACCCATCACCAAAGATGGATTAAATTTCTTAATTAGTGGTATCAGAGAAAATCCACAAGAACCTTTCCAATTTCTTTACGTACCATTAGATGAAGCACTCACCACTAAACGTTTTTTCAATTTTATTCAATGGCTAAGTGATGATAATAAACTTACCCAAATACTTTCTCAGTCAAAATTTATTAAAGAACAATTTCCTCCTGAAATTACCTTAATTATGCAAAAAACCATGGTGAAAAATTTTATTAACAATGGCTTGCAATCCTTTTCTCAATATGCTAGCACCATTGAAAACCCTGAGAAACAAGAACAAATGAAAAAACTATTTATTGATTCATTGCACCTTATCCTCTCTGAAGTATATATTGAACTTCTCAAACAAAACAATCATACCAATCCCTCTAATCAAATTACAGAAAAAAAAGCAAAGTTTTATGAAGAAGCCGTGAATACTATCTCCACACTCCATAAATATAAACACCCAATTTTCTTCCAAGCATACTCCTTTGAGCATATCCAAGCATCAGGATTACAAATGACAAAATCTCCAGGACAATTTTGGGTCTATCTAGGATGTTTGCTTTTAGTGATAGGAGTATTTTGCATGTTTTACTTACCTATTTCCCGAGTTTGGATAAGTAAAAAAGGAGGGCTACTACTTATTGCGATAGATTCAGTAAAAAATGATAGTGATCGTCAAAAAGAAATGCAAAGACTCATCAAACTCATTACATAAACGTTTATAATTATCTTAGTGAGTTGCTAAAAATTCACCCCTAAAAGAACAGGTCTATTTTGATTGTTTTTTCTGCATAAAAATTGAAAATATAGCCTAAAAATTGAATGCATTGAATAAGCATTTAACAATACTGACCTTTTGATCTTTAACATGCCTGGGTAGCTCAGTTGGTAGAGCAGAGGACTGAAAATCCTTGTGTCGGTGGTTCGATTCCGCCCCTAGGCACCACAATTAAACTTCATTACGTTTCACTACGTTCATTTCCCCCTTATTTATCAAGTAAAATCAACAATGCAAGTTCATTTGTGCTTGTTTATGTTTATTTGTATCCATTACAAAAATGAGTACACCTATGCTAAACAACCTACAAATCAAAAGCTTAAAACCTAAAGAAAAGATATACCTAAATACGCCGAAAGGCGAGTCTTCTCGCCACGCTTATTCTCTAAAAAAATAACAAAATCTTTCATAATGTTTTACATTTTAACGCTGTTCGATTAAATAAAACACATTTTGTTTGAAAAAAAACGAAACAGCCCCTAGGGCACCATCATTTGTTTTTTTGTATTGAATTAGTTAGCAATACAGCCAAGTTGAGTGATGATTTTGTTTTTTTGCGTTGAAGTTGTTGCAAAAAAGTGTAACAAAATTGATAACTAAACAATCTCTCACATCCGAACAAGTTTATCTAGTCGCATCCAAGAAAAAATCTATCGTATAAAAGGCACAACGGAATTGCATTCAGAGATATAAGATATAGCCAAAGGGCTATAAGGTATAAGTTTCAAAAACTTGCAGAAATTTTCTTAAGAAATAATGGTTACTGTGTTGCCCTTAAGTTGGATATTCACCCGCTCGCCCTCTTCATAGGCATTCTTCAAACTTTCCTGTGAAATTGACCAAAAGGTTCCTTCAAACTTCACCATTGCCTCACCATTTTGTATACTAATCACACCAACACCTTCTTTAGAATACGTATCAATGGGATTAACTTGCTTAGATTCTAATGTTACTGTGTTTAAGTTTATCAGCTTTTTTCGGAAAAACAATACTCCACCTAGACCTAAAATAGCAATAAAGAAAAGCTGAGAGAATACTGTTCCAAAAGGAAAAACAAAACCAATCAGACCAACAATCACTGCCCCTAAACCAAAAAATAAAATAACAAAAAGATTGAGAAAAAATAATTCTAAAGCGATAACACCCAAGCCAAATGCTAGTAACATCCACTCAGGAATCGGAGCATATAAATCCATCATCAATTATTGCTTTCTTTTAGAAAGTGTTTCAACTAAAGTAGTCAACCCTCCAACTAATGAAACAGCATCATATGGCACAACTATTTTGTCTTGTGTAGTATTAGAAGCCAAATCACTAAAAGCTTTAATACGGTCTTTTGCCAACAAAAACTCAGCTGCTTGTGGATTCTCTCTCATTGCCTCATTAATTAACTCCATTGCTCGCTTTTGACCTTCTGCTAATTGAACTTGTTCATATTTCTTAGCATCAGACATTCGCTCTGCGGCTTCTGATTCATTAAACACTCTTATTTTTTCACCTTCAGAGACTTCTATTGTGGATTTTTTCTGCCCCTCAGCTTGCGTAACAGTCGCTCGACGTTCTCTCTCTGCCCTTAACTGCAATTCCATTGCTGCTCGCACTTCTTCCGGCACATCTATATCAGATATTTCAACACGAGTAATTTTCACCCCCCATTGACTGGCAGCACTATCTAATGCCGTCAAAAGTGCACTATTAAGTTGTTCCCTTGAGGATAAAGTTTCATCTAAATCCATTTTACCAATCTCGGAACGCAGCGTTGTTTGGGCTAACTGAGAAATAGCATTTTTCATATTTAATACCCCATATACTGCTTCTTTGGCATCAATCACACGAATAAAAACAATCCCATCAATCATAATTGAGACATTATCTTTAGTGATAACTTTTTGTTGAGGAACTTCTAAATCTTGTTCTTGGGTATTATATTGAGCACGAATGGAATCAATAAAAGGCACGATATAATGAATCCCTCCTGATAACGTTAATCGATACGAACCCAAACGCTCAATCACCCACAGATCAGCCTGTGGAATAATTTTCACTCCCTTTATTGCGAGCAATACAGCCAGTACAAAAAATATAAATACAAAAAAACCAAAACTAAAAAAAGCGAAAATTATATCCATCTTATCTTTATCAAAACAATCATAAAACGAAAGGGGTACGAATTAGAAAAAAATATTTTTTTCTCTACTATCCTCTAAAAAATTATACATCTTTAACCCTATTACTCATCTCTTTTAAAGATTAATAAATTATTGCTGAGGGAGAATAATAAATACCTGTAGGCAACAAAAAAAAGCAAATTATTTACTTAGCTTTATTTTGATTCGAAGAAATACGTGGAACAAGAGCTTGAACAAGGACTTTCATATCTAAAATACCTATTGGCTTACCGTCCTCAAGAACAGAGTAAATATGATTGGTATTACCTTTAGACAAGGCTATAACTGATTCTAGGTTATCATCAGCATCTATCTCACCATCTGTTTTTTTCTTTATGTTGTTTTTATGCATGACCGAACGAACACGTAATACCCTAGCTCGGTTAATCTCACTGACAAAATCTTCAATATACGGATTATTTGGATTCAACAAAATATATTGCGGTTCTCCTTGTTGAATAATTTCACCATCTTTCAAAATAACAAGATGATCAGCTAATTTAAGTGCTTCATCCAAATCATGAGTAATAAATACTATAGTTTTACGTAAATCTTTCTGAATATCAATCAATAAATCTTGCATATTATTGCGAATTAATGGATCCAGTGCAGAAAATGCTTCATCCATCAACATAATTTCCGAGTTGGAAGCCAAAGCTCTTGCCAAACCCACTCGCTGTTGCATGCCACCAGAAAGTTGATGAGGGTAATGATTTTCATAACCATCTAGATCCACTCTCATCACCCATGGTTGAGCCTGTTCTCGGCTTTCTTTTTCGTCCATGCCTCTAATCCATAATGCCATCGCTGCATTATCAATTACACTACGATGTGGTAATAAAGCAAACTTTTGAAAGACCATAGACATTCTCTCTTGGCGCAATTGTTGTAATTGCTTATTATCCATCATTAATACATTTTCTCCATCGACTAAAATCTCTCCCTCAGTGGGTTCAATAAGACGATTAAAATGGCGAATAAGCGTGGATTTACCAGAGCCTGACAAACCCATAATAACAGTGATTTTTCCAGCTTTAATTTCAGCATTGATATTATTCAATCCTACGACATGCTGATATTTGTCTAAAAGTTCATCTTTAGATATACCTTTTTTGACCAATTCAACCATTGAAGAAGAGTTTTGACCAAAAATTTTATAAAGATTTTTAATCGAAATCTTTACATTCTCATGACAATTCATTTATTCTGTGCTTGTGCGAAATTAATACGATTTAAAGATGCCTTGCTAACACGATCTAAAACAATCGCAAGTAATACAATACCAAGCCCAGAAACCAAACCAACACCAAGTTCTAAATTACGGATTCCCTTTAACACCAATACACCCAAACCAGGTGCTGAAACAAGTGAAGCAATAACAACCATTGCCAATGACATCATAATAGTCTGATTCACACCTGCCATAATATTCGGCAATGCCAAGGGAATCTCCACACGAAAAAGCCTTTGCCTAGCAGACATCCCAAAAGCATCGGTTGCCTCAACCACATCTTGATCAACCAAGCGAATACCTAAATCAGTCAAGCGAATAACTGGCACAATTGCATAAAGAATAATTGCAATACCATATAATTTTGACTCCGTTACGCTAAATAAAAAAATAAGCGGAATAAGATAAACAAAAGGAGGTAAGGTTTGTAACATATCCAAGATAGGAATAGTACCCTTTTGAAAACGGTCACTTTTTGACATCGCAACACCTATCGGTACACCAAAAAAAACACTAATACATGTGCATACAAAAATAATCGCCAATGTTTCAACAGCAAAAGTGTAATGATCAATAAAAGCAAAAAATAGAAATATAATGGCAACAAATCCGACAATTGCCATGGATTTAGCCACTTGATAGACCAAAAACATGAGTACTGGAATAAAAACCCACCAAGGTATTGAACTAAAAAGAAACAACGCTCCATCTAACATCCAACTTAATGGCTCAGTAAATGGATCTAAAATAAATTTCAAATAGCTTTTGACTTCTAAAAAACCATTTTCTAATCCATTAGTTAAATCACGAGTTTTACCTATATTCGGACAAGCTTTATTAAGATTATCCAAAGAAGGAAAAGGTATTTCATACCATGGTGTATCAACTTTTCCATCCTTTGCCTTAGCTAATAATTCTGCCATGCTCATTGGAGTTTTCTCAACTCCTGTAGCACACCAATCACTTAAACCAAGCGTTTTTACTAAACCATCATAAGTTGCCATGAAATACTATTCTTCGGATATATTGGTAAAAAAAAGCCCCCATCAAAAAATATGATGGGGGCTAATTAAAACAATCTTTATAAAAGTGGTGCAAGTTTTTTTCTTGCTTCCACATTTACCCAAATTTTCCAAATATTCGAATTTTGAGATAAGAAACGCACAGCCGCTTCCTCTGAAGAAGCATTATTATTTTCTTTCCATGCAAGCAATGAATTCATTGTTTTATTAGGAAATGAAAGATTTTGTAATAACTCATACACCTCAGGATGCTCATAAGCAAAACGCTTCACTATCCCCGTTACAACACGAGCTGAAGGATAGGCAGATTTCTTAGGATTAGTACACCCCTTTCTACGAGCACAATCATGAATTTCTTTATTATAAGGACCTACATCCACTTTTATCATTGGATATTTTCCTAAAACTGCAGTCGGAGCCCAATAATAACCAAACCAAGGTTTCTTATCAGCATAAGCTGCTGCAATAGAGGCTGCCAACGTTTCACCAGAACCATGATTAAACACTTCTATACCATGTTCTTTAAAACCAAAAGCAACCACATAATTATCATTTGCTGTGCGACATCCCCAACCAACTGGACAATTATGAAAACGACCACCCACAAGCTGCGGATTTTTCAAAATTCCTTCAATAGTTGTCAGTTCAGGATGCTTTTTAGCGAGATATTCAGGTATCCACCATCCTTCTACTCCTCCATCAGAAAGAACATCACCAGCAATTTCCACTTTACCTTCTTTCTCTAATTGTAAAAATACAGGCGAACTATTCATCCACATCTCAGTCACAATATCTGGCTTACCATTTTCCGCCAAAGAGGCAGCAGCAGGCACTGTGGATGAAGGAACTTTTTTAACCTCACAACCATAACCATTCTCCATTAAAAACTTCACCACTTCAGTGATGATTTGACTAGATGCCCAATCCATTTCCGTAATAGAAACTTCCCCACACTCTCCAGACAAAGCGACATTAGGAACAGCAACTGCTCCAAATAAAACACTAATAATCACAACAAACAACAACCTAATTTTTTTCTTTAAAGTTCTCATAGCTAAATATCAATAATCTCCTTCAATTTAATCCCTCTCAACAATGCATCCAACATCCCTACCATGTAATGCCTTATAAAATTAATAAAAGTAGAGCATGCTTGCAATATCTCCATGCACAAATACCGTCAAATATTTCATTAAATCAATTAAAATTTTCAAATCAAACAGAAACATTTAAACGCTCTTCATAAGTTAATATTGTAAAGTAGTAGAGTAGAATATGCAAAAAAATAGTCAAGCTATATTGACAGAATAGCAAGGTAATCCTAACATTATCTTTAGTACGACAAGCTAGGAATACATAACATTTTCTCATTAGCTCTAACTTAAAAAACAGCTTCCACAAACACGCCTTTAATTTTTTACTTAAACCTTAGGAGGTTAACCCATTTAGCTCAACTTGGAGTGTTGAATTCAGTATATTACATCACAAGTTTTTTTATACTAAATTAAAGTTTATAGATAAAACTGTGTTAGAATTTATCCAGATGCTCTGTGTTTCTTGTGTTGTGTCGATTTTCCAAACAAAATCACGCTTCGAGCAAAGTTGATTTACTAGATTTACTAATTAAGTACATTAATTTTTTCTGACGCAACGCTATTTATTGTTTTCTCGAATCTCAATATATCTTTTTTAACACCTAATATCTATACACATTAGCATACACAGAATCTTTGAGTTTAACTTGACTAATTTTTTTGCAATCTTAACTTTTATCGTATTTAAATTTAATTAATTTTAAAGTTTCCCTATGTACTATTTCTGCTCTTATTAGTACAAATTTCTTCATTATCCTAATTTATCCTTTATTTTTTTCACTAACTTAAACAACTTTAAGGAGTTCTTTTATGAGCAAAATCATTAACATTAATGATGACAATTTTGAACAAACAATCAGCCAGTCAGCTATTCCCGTATTAGTTGATTTTTGGGCACCATGGTGTAATCCATGTAAAACAATTGCTCCCATATTAGAAAAATTAGCGATGGAGTATACCGATAAAATTCAAATTGCAAAAATCAATATTGATGAGAATCCACAAAGTCCACAAAAATTTATGGTCAGAGGTATTCCAACCATGATTTTATTTAAAAATGGCGAAGCAGTAGAAACCAAAGTGGGTGCATTTCCACAGGCAGAAATTGCTGATTTTATCAATCAACATCTTACTTAAAAAAACCCCGTAAGATTACCTCTCAAGGAAAATATGAATATTGTCGATCTAAAGAAAATACCGATAACAGAAGTAAATAAATTAGCTGATGAGCTAGGCATCGCAAACGTCGCTCGCCGACGAAGACAAGATGTTATTTACGCTATTTTAAAAGCAAAAATTGCTGAAGGCGAACAAATTGACGGTGAAGGAGTGCTTGAAGTTTTGCCTGATGGTTTTGGCTTCTTACGCTCACCACAATCCTCCTATCTTGCTGGACCTGATGATATTTATCTTTCACCTAATCAAGTTAGAAAATTCAATTTAAAAACGGGTGATAGTTTAAAAGGAACATTGCGTACACCACGTGATAATGAACGTTATTTAGCCATGCATAAGCTAGATAGCATTAATTTTGAACCCCCAGAAAAAAATCGCAAACGCCTACTATTTGAAAATCTTACCCCTCTACATGCTAATGAACGCATCAAGCTAGAAATTGGTAATGGATCAAGTGCAGACATTACTGCACGCACCATTGATATTGCCTCACCAATTGGTAAAGGTCAACGTGGCTTAATTGTTGCTCCACCAAAAGCAGGAAAAACGCTTCTACTACAAAATATTGCCCGCTCCATTGAAACCAATCATCCAGAATGCATTTTAATGATCTTACTGGTAGATGAACGTCCAGAAGAAGTTACCGAAATGCAACGATCGGTAAAAGCAGAAGTCATTTCTTCTACCTTTGATGAGCCAGCCAGTCGACACATTCAAGTAGCCGAAATGGTCATTGAAAAGGCAAAAAGCTTGGTTGAGCATAAAAAAGATGTGGTCGTATTATTAGATTCCATCACACGTTTAGCTCGTGCTTATAATACGGAAACTCCATCATCTGGAAAAGTACTTACTGGAGGAGTTGATGCTAAGGCTCTGCACCGTCCAAAACGCCTGTTTGGTCCAGCACGTAATGTTGAAGAAGGTGGAAGTTTAACCATTATTGCTACAGCACTGATTGATACGGGTTCTAAAATGGATGAAGTCATCTATGAAGAATTTAAAGGTACTGGAAATATGGAAATCCATCTTGATAGAAAATTAGCAGAAAAACGCATTTTCCCTGCAATTAATATTAATCGCAGTGGCACTAGACGAGAGGAACTACTTTGTTCACCTGAAGAGCTAAAGCGTATTTGGGTTATACGAAAACTCTTATCAACAATGGAAGATACCGAAGCAACTGAATTTCTAATTGACCGCCTGTCAAAAACTAAAACTAATGCTGAATTTTTTGACGCCATGCGTAAATAGAACAAATTAATCGTCTAATACATTAATCAAGCCTGTTAAAAAATAAACAATGCATCATAAAACAAAAGGATTCAAAAAACAATGTTTATTATGAACAAATAAGTATTCAGGAATAATGATAACACTATCATCACAAGTATACTAATTTTGCAATGGTCTTGACTCTTCTAAATAGATTAATCATTTAAATATATATATAAATGAATAAATTACTTGTTTTTAAAAAGTTTACCTTTATTACCATTGTTGCAGTCTATCTTCTTATCCTAATTGGTGCATCTGTTCGTGCCTCTGGATCGGGCATGGGATGTCCAGACTGGCCGACATGTTTTGGTCAACTCATCCCACCCACATCAGAATCACAATTACCAGATAACTATCGTGAACTATATGCCCCAAAACTTGCTAATGGACAAACATTAGAACCATTTAATGCAAAAAAAACATGGACAGAATATTTTAATCGATTATTTGGCATACTCGTCGGAATAATCTCTTTAGGGTTATTCGCTTTCTCTTTCTTATTAAAGAAGGATTATCCAAAATTATTCTACATCTCATTTACCATTTTTGTACTAATTTGTTTACAAGGCGTATTAGGTGCAGTAGTGGTAGCCACCAATTTATTACCTGGGATGATTAGTGCCCATATGTTAATGGCATTGCTCATCCTATGCCTACTGATTTACTTAAAATTTAGTATTCAACAGCTACAAATCTCTCCCTCTCATGCAGTAGACACCTATTATGAATCAAATATATCCCTACCACACCAAAATCTCTTTACTATCTAATTGCGATTATTTTAGCTCTTATGCTGATACAAATGCTCATGGGTACTCAAGTACAGAAATGATTGATTTTGCCAGCAAAGCAACTAATACACGAACTAATTGGCTGAGTTTATTAGGTGATATTTTCTATGTCCATCGTAGCTTCTCTTGGGTGATTATTCTCATCAATATTACGCTTCTTTGGCTACTATATAAATATCCTCCACGAAAAATTTTGGTTACCTTTCAACTCATTGCCTTGATTATGATTGTTTTACAAATTACCAGCGGCTCTCTACTTAACCATTTTTCTTTTCCAATGGTAGTACAGCCTTTTCACTTACTTTCCTCTACCATTATTCTAGGCATCCAATTTAATATGCTCTGTCATATTCACCGTTATTATAAATATAAAACTCTCACCAGTTCCTTCCAATAAAATGAGGGTTTATACCACATAGCATGAACTCGCCATTTACTGTTGACGAACTCAGACGCTACAGTCGTCAAATATTTCTACCAGAAGTAGGTTATACAGGACAAGCTTCCCTTAAAAAGGCTACCGCACTTATTATTGGTCTAGGTGGGTTAGGTAGCCCATGCTCACTATATCTCAATGCTAGTGGTATAGGAAAACTCATCCTTATTGACAATGATCTCGTTGAACTATCTAATTTACAACGTCAAATCATCCACACTACACAAAATATCAATACGGCAAAAACAAACTCCGCTTCTCATCTTCTCACCCAACTTAATCCAAATACCAAAATAGAAACCATCACAGATTCTTTCACTATTGATGTAGCAAAAAAAATCATGAAAAAAGTAGATATTGTTGTTGATTGCAGCGACAATTTTGATACTCGCTACATGGTTAATTCAATGTGTATAACATATAAAAAACCATTAATTTCTGCCTCAGTAATTGCCTTTCAAGGGCAACTTTGTTGCTTTGATTTTCGCCAATCCCCCTCTCCTTGTTATGCATGCTTGTTTCCACAAAATAGCGAGCAAATCCACACAGAAAATTGTAGCGAAGTTGGGGTATTATCCACAGCTGCTGGTATATTAGGGCTGATGCAAGCAAATGAAACCATTAAAATGTTAATGAACCTACCCACATTAACTAATCAGCTATTACTATTAGATACCCTAACCTTACAACAACGAATCATCAGAATTAAATCTGATAACAACTGTTTATGCCAGTTAAAACAACCCTAATGAATACCCCTATCCTACAAGTTAATGACATAAAAAAGAACTTTGATCAAGAACAAATTCTAAATGGCGTATCTTTACAAGCCTACGAGGGACAGGTACTCACCATTCTTGGTTCAAGCGGATCGGGAAAAAGCACCTTACTACGTTGTCTCAATCTCTTAGAAATCCCCTCATCTGGACAAATCATTTTTAACAATAAAGAACTACCTATTGTTATAAATAAACAAGGAAAACCCATTGTTAAAGACCAACAAGCACTCATTGAAATTCGCAAAAATATCAGCATGGTATTCCAGCAATTCAATTTATGGGCACATAAAACCGTATTGGAAAATGTAATTGAAGCACCCATGGTAGTGCTGAAAAAAAAGCACAAAGAAGCCACAGAAGAAGCCGTTGAATTACTTGAGCAAGTGGGTATGCACGGACATCTTAAAAAATACCCCTCACAGCTATCAGGTGGGCAAAAACAACGCATCGGAATTGCTAGAGCCCTAGCAATGAAGCCAAAAATTTTACTCTTTGATGAACCAACATCCGCATTAGACCCAGAAATGGTCTATGGAATACTAGACTTGATGGAAAAATTAGCCAAACAAAAACGCACAATGATTCTTGTTACCCATGAAATTAAATTTGCAAAACGTATAACCGATTACACACTATTTTTAAAGCATGGGAAAATTGCCGAACAAGGTAGCAACATTATTGAGAAACCACAAAGCAAAGATTTTCAACATTTTCTCAGCCACTTAATATAGCTAGATTATCGTTATAAATGTTATACTTAACCTATGCCAAAAACAATTTACCCCGATTATATTGACCCTGATAAAATCCTACCAAAGATAGAAAAAAGGAAAGAGATTGCTCACTCCAAACTCTTTACCATCGAACAAAAACAACTCACCTTCTCAAATGGCACTCAAACAACTTATGAAGCCATAAAGGGAGGAAAAAAAGGAGCTATTTTAGTTGTTGCGATGAATACTAACAATGAAGTTTTATTAATTCGTGAGTATTGTGGTGGAAGAGAACATTATGAACTTGCTTTCCCTAAAGGGAACATAGAAATTGATGAAAAAATGGAAGAAGCTGCTAACCGAGAGCTCCAAGAAGAAACGGGCTATCGTGCAGAAGAAATTGCATTTTTAAAAACCGTTTCCATTGCACCGGGATACATGGGACACATTACCCATATCCTATTTGCTAAAAACTTACATTGGTCTCCTCTTGAGGGTGATGAACCCGAATCAATAGAAGTATACCCTTGGGCACTCACTGATATTGATAGGCTATTACAACGAGATGATTTTACCGAAGCGCGTAGTATTACTGCGCTACATTTAACCATAGATTACTTAAAAAAACATGAGTGCTGATATAAAACTTACTTGGCAAAATGGCGTACATTTTATTGCCAAAGACAATGAAGAAAATGCCATAAATATAGATGGTTCACCAAAAGTTGGTGGAAGCAACCAAGGAACTCGACCCATGATGATGGTGCTAATGGGCTTAGCCGGTTGTGCTTCAATTGATATTGTAGGCATTCTCAATAAAAGCAAGCAACCTTTTAAAGAATTTCATGTTGAAGTAACCGCCAAACGCAGCGACAACATACCCAAAGTATTTACCGATATTGACTTACTATTTCAAGTATACGGAGAAGTTGCACAAAATAGACTGGACCATGCTGTTAAACTATCTGTAGACAAATATTGCTCAGTAGCAACGATGCTCAACCCAACTGTTAACATCACCTTCAGAACTGAAATTCATAAATAAACCTATACAAAATTCTAAACCGTTTGACAACTACAAACCAAAATTCATCCATATCAAACAATAAATGACCAGACCATCATGAGCTTACCAGACACACACGAGCATATTGATCATCTACTAGACAACTACATTGACGATCCCAAAATGTATAAAGTCACCCTATTCAATGATGACTTCACCACATTTGAATTCGTTATCTATGTACTGATGAAATTTTTTCATAAATCCAAAAATGAAGCCGAAACCATCACCACTGAAATCCATCAAAAAGGTAAAGGTCTTGCTGGTATATTTAGCTATGATGAGGCAGAAACAAGAAAATCACAAGTCATCAACTGTGCCAGAAAAAACAATTTTCCCCTGATGTGTATGGTTGAACAAGATTAACATAACTACCTCATCATTTCCCATGGCAAACCAAATCACTATTTTGGGAGCAGAAACAGCAGTTGGCAGCTATGTTCTATACTTACTGAGCAAATTAGGTTACCAATGCCATGCCCCTCTCATACATCCACATCGGCATAGCTACTTAAAATTTAACAACAACATCATTCTTTCCCAATTCAATCCCCTTAGTACAAATGAAATCTCCCTAACCATTAAAGAATCCACCAAAGTACTCAATTTCTTTAGAGCTTACGAAAGCAATCTATACAACACTGCCCAACTAGAGACTCACAATCATTTTTTCTGCAAATACTTAAGTCAGCTTTGCATAAAAAACAAAATTCAGCGACTAATTCACCACTCCTCTCTTGGCATCAGTCAATTTACCATCAACAACCCCTATTTACTCTCTCGTTCCTATGGAGAAAAAGCTCTGCTATCGAATGTTTTCACTAAAATCAGTATCGTTCGTTCAAGTTGGTATTATGGTCATGGAGTAGAACCTGATGGAGCATCATCTTGCTTTGTTAAATACATTGCTAATGATTTACAACGCAAAAAATTCTACCCACTTATTGGTCAAAATATTCATTTATCCCCCATTCATATTAAAGAATTAGCCGAATTATTTGTCTCTCTAGTCACCACAGAAAAAAAACAAGATAAACAACGGATTGAAGCAATAGGTCATGACACACTAACCCTAAATGATGTAGTAAAAAAAATACATCACCAAACCAACTCCAAAGCCCACCTCTACCCTTATCCGCTTTTTTTAGCCTCTCGCTTAGTCAAAAAGCATAAAGTATGTGGTGCACTATTCCCTGTTGGCACTAAAGATTTTAAACTCTCCCTAACTGCCTCAGACTCTAAAAATCAACAAACACTACACCAATCATCACAAGGTATTCTTGACTACATAGAAGCACTTAACTAACACCACATCTACATGAATGAGTAGGAATCCATCTGCCCAAAAACACACAGCAAAAGACCTCCCCTTTGTCTACTACAAAGTAGGCGGTGCAGTGAGAGACTTTTTTCTACAAAAATATGATAACAACATCACAATTAAAGAACGAGATTGGGTGGTAATTGGCTCATCGAGTAAACAAATGTTGGCACTCGGGTTTACACAAGTAGGGAAAAATTTCCCTGTTTTCTTACACCCCAAAACTAAAGAAGAATATGCCCTAGCTCGCCTTGAAAAAAAACAAGGAAAAGGCTACCATGGTTTTGTTTTTGACACTGCAAAAAGCGTCACATTAGAAGAAGATTTACTTCGTCGAGACTTAACCATTAATGCAATTGCACAAGACCCCACTAATCCCAATAAATTTATCGACCCCTACAATGGCATTGAAGACATTCATAACAAACAACTACGTCACATCAGCAATGCCTTTGAAGAAGATCCTCTTAGAGTCTTTCGAGTTGCACGATTTTACGCACGTTTTGCTTACCTCGGTTTCACTGTTGCCCCATCAACTATAAAAAAAATGCAATCCATCTGTCAATCAGGAGAACTCAATAACCTATCAGCTGAACGCATCTGGCAAGAAACTCAACTAGCCTTACAAACTCGCTCTCCACAACTATTTTTTCACCTACTCCACAAAATAGGCGGACTCAAAGACTGGTTTCCAGAAATACAACATTTATTTGGCGTGCCACAACCAGCTAGATGGCATCCAGAAATAGACTGTGGCATACACTCACTACTCGTTTTAGAACATGCTACAAAAATGACCACCCGTGTTGCCATTCGATTTTGTGCATTGACACATGATCTTGGCAAAGGCACCACCCCCCAAGCCATTCTCCCCTCGCATCACGGACACGAACAACGTGGCGTCAAACTCGTTGAAAACCTCTGTGAAAGACTCAAAACCCCAAAACACATACGAAACCTGGCCAAACTCAGTGCAAGATGGCATACCCATTTTCATCATCGTTACCAAGAAATGAAAGCTGATACTTACCTTAAAGTACTCACTGCCATCAAATACTTCCAAACCCCACAATCTCTTGAAGATTTGCTCATTATCAGTGAAAGTGATTCCAAAGGACGTACCGGATTTCGCTACACCCCTTATCCATCAAAACACTTCTGGTATAAAATTGCCGAAAAACTCTCACAGTTCGAACAATCCAAACCCTACAATCACCCTGATTTTCAACAACTTAATAACGAACAAAAAAAGCAAACCATTAAACAACAACGCATTGCCATCATCCAACACGTTCTCGATTCTAAAAAAGTTAAAAACAGATTCATCTAAAGCAACATGAAAAAAGTTGATTCACTCCTCAGCAAGCAAACAGACTTTCTTACCCATACCCTTAACTCTGAACAAAAAAAAGCCGTTACCCTGCCAGTTGAAGGACATTCACTCATTCTTGCTGGTGCAGGAAGTGGTAAAACCAAAGTTCTCACCCATCGCATTGCTTGGTTAATTCTGCATCACAACATTCCACCTAGTTCCATCTGTAGCGTCACCTTCACCAACAAAGCAGCCAAAGAAATGCAAACACGCTTACATAACCTTATGCAACAACCTCTTCATGGACTATGGTGTGGACATTTCATGGTATCAATCATCGTTTTCTACGGACCCATTATGAACTAGCCAAACTGGATAAAAACTTTCAAATAATGGATTCAGAAGACCAGCTCTCTTTAATACGTCGTATCATGCGTGATCTCAATATTGACAGCAAAAATCATCCACCAAAAAGTGTTGCCAACTACATCAATCGACAGAAAGATGAAGGCATAAGAGCATATAAAATTCACGCTCAAATGACTGGGAGGCACTGCAATTAGACATTTATCACCGCTACGAACTACTTTGCATGCAAAGCAGCCTTGTTGACTTTGCAGAAATACTTCTCAAATCCTATGAAACGCTCCAAGAAAATCCTGACTTATTGGCACACTACCACAAACGTTTTCCCACCTACTCATTGATGAATTTCAAGATACCAATACCTTACAATACAAATGGATAAAACTTCTCAATGGCGAACATGCAAATACTTTTGTAGTGGGTGATGATGATCAATCGATCTATGGATGGCGTGGGGCAAAAATTGAAAATATCCAATCTTTTGAATACTATTTCTCACAATTCAAAGAAGTAACTCAAGTACGATTAGAGCAAAATTACCGCTCTACTCACCCCATTCTCAACTGTGCTAATCAACTTATTGCTAAAAACGAAAATCGCCTTGGAAAAAATCTCTGGACAGACAATCAAAGCGGTGAAAATGTTAAGGTGTACGCTTCTGTAAATGGACTAGGTGAAGCAGACTTTGTGATTAAAGAAATTGACCGTGCCTTAGAACATGGTATTCTAGGCAGTGATATCGCTATACTCTATCGCTCAAACGTACAATCTCGGCTATTTGAAGAAGCACTTATTCGTGCAAAAATACCCTACACCATCTATGGTGGAACTCGCTTCTTTGAACGAGCAGAAATTAAAGACACCCTCGCCTACCTACGTCTACTAATTAATCCCAATGATAATGCTGCTTTTTTAAGAGTGGTTAACGTTCCCACCAGAGGCATTGGCAATAAAACCATTGAAAATATTACCCATGCTGCAAATGAACAACAAATCTCTTACTGGCAAAGTGCCAAACAATCCACTCACCTTGCTACACAAAACTTTATCAGCCTCATTGAACAATGGAAAGAACAAGCAAAAAACCACACCATTGATGAGCAAATTGACCTCATCTACCAACAAAGCGGACTCATTACCCACTACGAAAAAGAATCCAAAGAAAAAGCAGAAATTCGTGAGGAAAACATTAAAGAATTGATTATTGCCTCAAAAGAATACAAAGAAGCCAGCGAACTCATTGCTCATGCCACACTTGAATCTGGTGAAGAACCGATTGTTAACCACCAACAACTTGATGAATGTGTGCAACTGATGACTGTGCATTCAGCTAAAGGATTAGAATTTCCCATTGTATTTATGGTTGGTATGGAAGATGGACTATTTCCCACCCTACGTAGCCTAGAGTCCAAAGAAAAACTCACTGAAGAACGTCGCCTTGCATACGTTGGCATGACTCGAGCACGGGAAAAACTATACCTTAGTTTTGCAGGTTATCGCCAGCTTTATGGCAACCAATTCACCAGCTACCCAGTTTCTTGTTTTTTAAGAGAACTTCCTGAAGAATCCATTGACATTGTTGAAATCTAAACATTTCTAAAAACCTAACCTTACCAACTCAACTATAGTGATGATGTATTTTATAAATATAAATTAAAAAAATATTCTCAAAAAACCAGTCGCTATTATCTGACCACTACCTAACTTTGCAATCGCTCACTATGTCTAGTCTAAAACCACCTACTCTCTCGCAAGGTGAACTGTTTGCAAATGACTACCCAATCATCACCAATGCAGCAGTGGAACAATCCATTCAGCAAGCATTCAATGCAGAACATGAAAACGGCTCGCCACACACAACCCACACCCATACACACACAGAAAAATCTCAAACTATCCCCCTAACAAACTTTATCAATCAAAAAGCAAACTCTACCAACTTACCCAACACTTTAATTGGCAAGCTATTAGCGAACAACTAGGAAAAAGCTATCGCCATAATAACAGCTATTATGACACTCGGCAATTAGCAGCAATGTATGCCATCAACACGCAAAATGGAGACAACTACTCACTCACCCTATCACTTTGGTTAGAAAATCCATACTGGCAATTTTTTTGTGGTATGCGTGACTTTCAAACCCAACTTCCTTTTGACAAAGAAGTACTAGAAGGCTTCACAAACCATGTGCGAAAAACCCCCATCACCATCCTGCAACAACTTAGCAACAAACTCTCGCATTCAGGCATTAATTCCATCCGATCATTCCGCAAAGAACAACCCAAAAAACTCAGTAAACGCTCAACAAAAGTCCAAGCGGAAAGCTACGAAACAGAAACCATTCTCAAACCCGTTTTTATTAAGTGGTATCAAGACTATTTATTCTATATATACTTTCTATTAGCCATCAGTTTTTGGGTAATTTATGCACTAATTTTTCCAGCAAATTGGCCCAATGAAGCACTCACATGGAATCAATGGAAAGCCTGTCTATTGATTGTGATTGGTTTCCCTATTGTTGAAGAAATTGTCTTTAGAGGCGGACTGCAAACATGGCTACATCACTATAACTGGGCAAAACAAACCTCCCTTCATATCAGTGTTGCCAATGTGATTGTTTCTATCTTCTTTTCTAGCTTGCATGTTATCCTTCGTGCAGATGATCCCAGCACATACGGAATCATCATCCCCTCACTGATTTTTGGCTTATTTAGAGACAGGCACAAACACATCATTAGCTGCACCCTACTACACATGTTTTACAATATGGGAGCATTTTTCTTATTAATTTTACCCACAATAAAATAACCCTTCCAGTGCTTGATAAACATTCAAATTTCTATACCAATACTTTCTCATAATGCAAAGGATCTTGCATCCCCACAGAAGAAAAAGCTGCTAAACGCTCCAAACAAGAACCACACTCTCCACACGCCTGATCACGCCCTAAATAACACGTCCATGTTTGACTATAATCCAAACCCATCTGCAAACCTGTTTTCAAAATAACGTCCTTAGAATCATATAAAAACGGACTAATGATTCTACTGCATTATAATTTGCAATTGCTGAAACCTGATTCATTGCCTCAACAAACTCTGGGCGGCAATCTGGATAAATCACATGATCACCTGCGTGAGCACCATAAAACACCTTGTTAGCACCTAAAGAAACCGCATACCCCACTGCTAATGACAATAAAATCATATTACGATTAGGTACAACTGTTGACTGCATCCTATCCAAATCGTACTCTCCTAATGGCACCTCCATATCCATTGAGGTCAATGAAGAGCCCTGCAATAAAATATTAATACTACGAATATCCACAAGCTTATGATGAATAGCAAGCTCTTGACACACCCTACTTGCCACGGCTAACTCCTTATTATGCCTCTGCCCATAATCAAACGATAAGGCATATACCTCATAACCTTCTTGCCTAGCCAAATGCAACACCGTATAGGAATCCATCCCACCAGAATAAATCACCACCGTTTTTTTCCCCTTATTACTCTCTGCTTTCTTCTCAACTACCATATATGACAACCTACCCAGATTAATTAAACAATTACATAACAATGATTCACGACACCAACCAATGTAGAGACGTCCAAACACCAACCAATGTAGAGACGTCCATTTATGGCATCTCTTAAGCATCACATCTTCTAATAACCAAACGCAATCAATCACAATTAGATGCGATAAATTGCATCTCTACGCAAAATTTTTCGTCTTTCTCTTTATTAACTATCATGGTTAAATTCTTGTAAAACACTCTCTCTACCTTGACAAAAGCTATGAAGAGCGAGTTTATCAAGTGATAGATAATAGTAACATTAGTATGCTAAAATGATTGTAACGCACACCTAACTTTTCGCCTAATTTTTCAGGTGGAGACTATCAAACAAATTGGATAATGATTATGAAACAAAAAGAACAACATTTTTCTTTAGAAGGGGTTCATTGTGCTGGTTGTGTAAACACCATTACAAAAGCAGTTTTAAAACTAGATAATATAGAAGATATTTCCGTAAATCTAATTAATAAAACAGCCGTTGTAACAGGGTCTGCAACAGAAAAAGATATAATCCAAGCAGTTATTGATGCCGGTTATAATGCCAAGCCCGCAGAAAGCTTAAGCCAAACCAGAAAAAAACAAGAAAAAGCAGAAAAAGCAGAGTATAAGCACAAACTTTTACAAAGTAGTATTTTTCTTATTTTCGGGTTTTCCATGCTAGGCTATGCCTTGCTGGGTGGAAGTATGGAAATTAACTCCTTAAACTCGCAAATAGCTTGGTCTATTGTTGGCTTTGCCTGTTTATTTGTCATGTTCTTTTTTTGCCAAAGAAACCTATACAAATTCATTTAAACTCGCTAAAAAATTAAATAGTAATATGGATACTCTTATTGCTATAGGCACTTTAGCAGCTTGGATATATTCTATGTTTGTGGTGATATTTCCTAGCTTTTTCCCAGAGCAATCAAGACATGTGTATTTTGAAGCCTCACTAATAATTTTAGGGAATGGTGAGTCTGGGGCAAGCATTGGATTTAAAAACTCGTGGTAAAACCTCAAAAGCTATTTACAGGTTGCTAGATTTAAGAAATAAAACTGCACAAGTAATCAGAGATGGCAAAGATATAACCGTGGATTTAGACGAAGTACAAGTAGCGGATTTAATCAGAGTCAATTCTGGGGAAAATATCCCAGTAGATGGTGTGGTAATTGAAGGGGTGGGACAAATTGACGAATCCATGCTTACAGGTGAATCCATTAGTATACAGAAAAATAAAAATGATGCAGTTTTTGCAGGAACGGTAAACATAGGGCAAAGCTTTGTGATGAAAGCTACCAAAGTTGGCAATGAAACCAAACTTGCCCAAATAACCAAACTAGTTGCATCGGCACAAAATAGCAAACCACCTATTGGGCTTTTAGCCGATAAAATAGTGGGAGTTTTCGTTCCTATTATGCTGCTAATTTCCATAACAACGGCTATTATTTGGTTTTTTACAGGAGCTAGTGCCAATCACATATTAATTGCTGCGGTATCGGTAATTATCATTGCTTGTCCTTGTGCTTTGGGCTTGGCAACACCAATATCTACCATTATAGGCATGGGAAAATCCGCCGAATATGGAGGGCTAATCCGCAACGGGGAGTCCCTACAAAAAGCTTCAAAAATAGATGTGGTAGTGCTAGATAAAACAGGAACCTTAACACAAGGTAAACCCTCGGTTATAGACAGTAAAATTATAGATGATAAGAGTAAAGAAAAAGTCTATAACTATGTTTATTCCTTAGAGAAATCAAGCTCGCATCCGTTGGCAAAATCCTTAACCAATTTTACCGAAAACCTGCAAACTAATTCCTTTAAATTAGAAGGCGTAGAGGAAGTACACGGTAAAGGCATTAAAGCAGAATACAAAAACGATAAAATGCTATTAGGGAGTTTTGATTTAATGCAAGAAAATAATATTGCCATAGAGGATAAAGACCTGCAAAACCAAATTTCAACTTGGCGAGAATCCGCCTATTCTGCCGTATTTTTTGCTATCAATGATAAGCTAGAAGCAGTATTTGCCATAGCCGATAAAATAAGAGAAGATACAAAAAGTGCCTTATCAGCTCTAAATAATATGGGTATTGAAACCATTATGCTCACGGGGTGATAATCAGCAGACAGCTAAAGCTGTAGCTAGTACTTTAGGGATTGAAAAATGGCAAGCAGCTTGCCTGCAGAAGATAAATTAAACTATGTAAAAAAATTACAGAGCCAAGGTAAATTTGTTGCCGTGGCAGGAGATGGCGTAAACGACTCCCCAGCTTTAGCAATTTCCGATGTTGGTTTTGCCATTGGTGGCGGTACGGATATTGCCATTGAAAGCTCGGATGTGGCTTTATTAAACCCATCATTACATGGAATATCTAATATTATCAATATCAGTCAATCAACCATTAGAAATATCAAACAAAACTTATTTGGTGCATTTATCTACAATCTAATAGGCATACCCATTGCCGCTGGGATATTGTATCCATTTACTGGATTTATGCTAAGCCCAATCATTGCCAGTAGTGCCATGGCACTATCATCGGTTACGGTTGTATCAAATGCCAATAGATTGAGGTTTTTGAGGTTGGGGAGATAGTTTTAATAATCTATAAAAAGAATTTAATTAATTTGCAATCTATTAATTTCGCAGGATTATTCGGATCTTTTATTTGTTCATCCTTAATGCTAAAACTTGTTTCATTAATTTCTTCCAGTTTTGTTATGCTTTCATTTGGAAAATCATCGTATTTTTTAGTTGGAATTATACAAATTAACTCAAAATTATTATTAGTTGGTTTATGTAAATAATCAAATACTATTCTTGGGTTTTCAATTTGCCACATTCCTCTAATTCTCAAGTTTGTAATTCCTAAGGGGTCAACCTGATTTACTCTTCCTAGCTCTTTTGTCTCTGAAAATACTACATCTGGAATTGTTTTTATACCGTCAGAAATGGTTGTCTTTATTCTTTGGTAAGTATCGTGCTTAGCTGCATAAGAACTTCCATAAACCATCCATAAAGATTTAATACTTGTATCGGTTGTGTGTCCAACACAATAAATCAAGTCTTTAACTGTCCAATCCTCACATTCTTTGCATTCCTTTGTTATCATAGGACTTGTGTGTGTTAAATCAGTTTTAGGATAACTACTATTTAAAGCTAAGCTTGTATTTGCACTTTGTGTTTTTTTTACCTCGATTGCATCACCACCTTTTATCATAATGTCAGGTGGATTATTTTGAGAGCCTAGCCAAGAAAATTCTTGGTTAAAAATTTTCATTCTTTCTGATTCATTATTTTCTGCAAATGTTCCAGCAAAAGCATCTTTAATATAATTTTCAAGAGCTTCTCCCATATTATTAGCTCTATTTCTTCCACTATAAAGATTATTAATTTTTAAAATTTTTATTATTTACAATATTGTAAATTGCTTCTAAGATATTTGTCATACTATAGTTGCTTCTTTAATTTTTTTGATCTGTTTTATTTTTTTGCTAGGACCTCATTAGCTTTTATTTTTTCCATAATACTATTTGCTAAAAACTTTGCTAAGTTTACAGGAACAGCATTACCAATCATTTTATATCCTGATGCAACTTTTTTATAATGAAAAATAAAGTCATTAGGAAAAGTTTGAATTCTTGCACATTCTCTAACACTCAACCTTCTGTATAAATGTTCTTTCCCTGGCATAAAAACTCTTTTATTTTTTTCGATAAATTTCATCTTAGGAGCTTGTGGATGAAATGGAGCATGTCTTCCACCTGCTTGAATTGTATAAGATTGTTCATCCCAATTTCTTACTCTATTTCTGGACATAAAGATTGTAGAAAAACCTCCAATCATATATTCATGATTAGGTACTATACAGTTATTTCCATTGGTATTGTTATATTCCAGAGCAGGTAAAACTCCATCTTTTAAATCAAAGATAACTTCTTTAAGTGATATTTTAGGAAAAGTTTCAGTTGGGAATTGATATTTAAAATTTAAGTCTTTTCTAATGCCAACAAAAAACACTCTTTTTCTATCTTGAGGAACATTATAATCAGCTGCATTTAGCATTTGAAAAGAAAGTTCGTAACCAAGACCAGCATTTCTAAACAGTTCTTTGATACTTTCTAAGGCTTCTGTATGTTTTGAAATTAACATTCCACTAACATTTTCTGCTAAAAAGAACTTAGGTTGTTTAGCTTCTAATATTCTAATGAACTCATAAAATAACTTACCTCTTTTATCTTTTATTCCTCTTAATGCTCCTGCCTCACTCCAACTTTGACAAGGAGGGCCTCCAATTATTCCATCACATTCTGGAACTTCTTTATCAGGTATATTAACAATACTTCTTTTATCAAGAATTGTATTTGGGTGATTCTTTTCATAAGTTTCCCATATTTCTTTGTCATATTCATTTGCCCAAATAACATTAAATCCGGCTTGTTGAAAGCCTAAATCTAGCCCACCAGCCCCTGCAAAAAAAGATACTATTCTCATAACCCAATTATATAAATTTTTTAAAAATAAACAATTTTACAACTCCCACCAATGCCTTTAAACTTCTCTACAAACTTAGAGATTTTTTGAAAAACCTTATTTTTTTTTGGGTAAATACTCTGGATTTAGGGGGCTCATTTTAGGTAGTATTGAATTAAGTTCTGTACCATTTTCGCTAGCATATTCTCTGTTTTACTGAGGTTTATGCTAAGCCCAATCATTGCCAGTAGTGCCATGGCACTATCATCGGTTACGGTTGTATCAAATGCCAATAGATTAAGGTTTTTGAGGTTGAGTGATAAATAAAATTTTAAAAGCTAAGTTTTTTAATTAAATACTTCATAATTTTCTTTATCTTTTTTAGCTCTATTGAAATACCTAAGCACTAGTTGAGCATTGTTTATATCTGTTTTTCCTCCTTTTGAGAAAGGGGTAATATGATCCACTTCAGCATCTTCTATAGCAAGAATTTTTTGTCCAGAAATCGCACAAATTGGATTGGCATCAAATAGTTCTTTTTTGACTTTGTATGAAAAAGTTCTTTGTTCGTATCCACTATCTTGGATAATTTCATCAAGTTTATTTATCCAAATTTTGAAACGTTTTTTTAGTACTTCTTTATTTGAAGTTTGAATTAAAATTGAATCAATAAAGTCTCTATTGTTAGTCATTAACTCGATCATAGCTTCACGAATAAAATCAGCATTTCTAAGTACTTCATTTTTAGAGTAGTGTACAAACCCACATATTTGTATGTCGTAAAGAGCCATATTAATTCTTGTTGTAGTCCAGTTTCCTTTTTCTTTTGAATCATCAAACGGAATATATCTTCTAAATGCCGTTTCCCCAAATACTACTTTAACCAAATCTATACAATGATTAAATCGTTGCTCATATTCTTTTGCTTTTTCATCACTTAAACAACGATTATCTCTTAGTTCTTTATTACAAAACTGTTTCATGCTTGGTTGATAATTCAAATATGACTTTTCACTTAAAGCAAAAAATCGCAAAATCATACCCTGTAAAGCATGCGTTTTTTATAATTATCTTTTTGTACAACACTATGAAAATCTTTATTTTCCTCAAGTTCAGATAAAAGCTTAATATAGTTACCCCTATAAACCGTATTTCTTATTTCATCTTCATTCAGTTTTATTGAGCCTGTATTTAACCTTTCAAAAATTTCAAATTTCACATCTTCATTAGATTCTTTTTTAATGATTATTGTATGGAGAGTAGTTTTTTTGATTTTATTTTGCTGTTCCTTATCTAAATTGCTGAATGATTTTTTATTTAACTCTGTGAAAACTTTCAACTCAGTTAATTTAAAACGCTTCTCCATCTGGGTACTGACCATTAACAAATGATAAAAACGAAGTTAATCTTTGCTGACCATCTATTACGCTATATGATTCATTTTTTTCTTCTGCAAGATAAATCACAGGAATAGGTACATCCATTAATACAGATTCAATTAACTTGCTGGCAATGACTGGTGTAGATACATACTTTCTTTGATATTCCGGCTGTAAATCTAAATCACCATCTTTAAACATAGAATCAAACTCTCTAATTGAAAAATCTTTAGCCTGCCAAACAATATTTCGATTGTCTGTTTGCAACTCAAGTTCTTGATTTTCTATAACAGAGTTTAAATCTTCTGTCTCTTCTTGAATAAGTTGGTTTAGCTGTTCTTGATTCATAATACTATTTGGTTAGATAACTAATGAAATTATTAATTTATTTGTTCATAATTAAAGTTTATTTAATCAAATTTTTGAGAATTTTTCTTTTCTTTTGTTTCACAACCCAATTATATCAACCCCTTAAAAATAAACAATAATTTACAACTCACCACCAACCCCTTTAAACTTCTCTACAAATTGAGAGATTTTTTGAAAAACCTTATTTTTCTTAGGCAAATACTTTGGATTTAGTGGACTCATTCTTGGCAGTATGGAATTAAGTTCGGTACCATTTTCGCTGGCATATTCTCGCTTTAATGATTTAGCGATGTATCGTTTAGCGTCTTCTTGGTTTAAATTCTCATTAGCAATTAACTCTTCTGCTTCTTGTGCTTGTTTCTCTTGTGCATAGCTATAAAAACTACTGATAATTTCTGTTTTATCTTCAAGGCTGTCTAAATTAATATTATCAATAAACTCAAGTATTAAACTCTCTTTAGCTCTATTTT
>NW_027633604.1:0-36877 GCF_053919585.1 Euprymna scolopes | reverse complement strand
CCTCTCCCATACTTTTTTCAAAGTTTTTCGGTATTCTTAGCGCTCCTAGTATTAATGATGTTATCTTGACTTTCTCCATCTTCCAGATTCCTTTGAGCTCTCTGGCCAGTGTGACGTGATCATCTTGAGGGAGCGAATTGTTCCCAATTGGGGAGGTTGAGACCCCTCTGAGACCTGAGGGAGACCGGGTAAATATGCTAAGATTTTCTACTTGAATCCCGGACAACAGCAGGTATCAGAGATACTTGACTAGACATCACGAGCCACAATTTCCGAAGGAAGTCAGGGGTCAGTTGCTTGACCTGTGGCCAGTCTCTCCTGCTCAGGTCAAGCAACTGACCCCTGACTTCCTTTGGAAACTGTGGCTTGTGATGTCTAGTCGTCCGAGAGACCCCCACATTAGATTCTAAACGCCTCTGTGAAGAATTCTGCTGAAAGGTAAAAGCGAAGCTTCATACACCAGAAAGAAAGACAATCAGGGTTCTATCTACTAAAAATTAATTTCACAAAAATTACAGTTCTTTTGTACATATATACACGTTCAGTTATTAACACAATTTAAAGTTCATGAATCTCTCTTCTCGTCACTCAGGTGAATGAAGAGGGGGAGGTCAGGCGTTCGGAGCTGGTTCCTCTCGAGATTGGTGCAAATCTGTCTGTTTTCGAGCGGTTATTGGCTTTTGTAGTAAGGTCAGGATTAGGGTGGACGGTCCACCCAACCAATCAGAGCAAGCTACGTATCTAGAGAAACCACAGATCCGAATTGCGTGTGTGCAATTTCGCAATATTACCAGAGTTTTTGAAATCTGAGACCAAAATGAAATCATCTTCACACGACCTGGGGGTCAATACCCATCGTTCAGAAAGTTCCCGTCTGAAAACAGGTGTTCTCGGGTCCAGATAGGTCTGGTTCCATTTCCACATTGTTCTGACATTTCCGGCCTCTTCATTCTCAAACAACAAAACTGGTTTTTAACAATAGAAAAAAAAAATTTTAATTCAAGTATTTCTGATACCTGCTGTTGTTCGGGATTCAATTAGAAAATTTTAGCATATTTACCCGGTTTCCCTCATGTCCCAGGGGGTCTCAACCTCCCCAATGGGGAGCTATTCGCTCCCTTAAGACGATCATGTCACACCAGTTTCGTGTATTTGTTCCGCTTTTCTGTCTTCTTGATTTTCGCTCTGTGGCTACTGGAACGGCAAAATCTATAATCTGGCCGGACTTTTCCTTTTTTGAAATTATTACGACATCTGGTCTTCTTGCAAGGATGAGTTTATCCGTTTGTATATCCGTGTTCCATTATATTTTGTGACCTTCATTTTCAAGTACTGCTGCCGGTTTTATGTTTGTACGATTTGTCTGGGTGTTCAAGATGCAGTTATCTGTATAATTGCCAGGGTCCAACATTCCTTACGTGATCGTGTCTATTTTTATATTCTTTGTGGGCTAGTTTGCTTCATTCGCTTATTATGTGGTTTATTGTTTCGTTTCTTTGTTCACAGAGTCTGCATTTGCTGTTTTTTTTTTGTGTCATCTCGATCCTTGATTCGATGTGATTGGTTCTAATTGCATTATCTTGTGCGGCTCTTATTAGGGATTTAGTCTCTCTGTGTACGTTTTCTTTTTTGTAGCCATGTCCAAGTGTTTTCGTTAGTCTCATCTTTTGTTACTCTTATGAATCATCAATGTATCTGTTTCTCTTCTCATTTTTTCATCGTCTTATTCCGCGTCTCTTCCTTTTCTTATCTTGTTTTTTTTTTATTCAGTGTCTCTTGCTGCTCTTATGCTTTCGGTATTTTGCATTATGTATTTTTCTAATTCTCTTTCGTGTTATTCACACATTCTTCTATAGAAAACATCCCTCTTCCCCCGTCTTTCCTTTTCACATAGAGTCGGTCAGTATCATCCTTTGAGTGTAGTGCATTGTCTATAGTCATGAGTTTCTTGGTCTTCTGGTCGAGATTCCTTAGTTCTTCTTTGGTCCAGTCTATAAACGGTCCAAAGTATCTTACTAATGATACTGTCCATGTGTTTATACCTTTAATTAGGTTTGTACTATATAATTAAGTTTCTAGGAGTTTTCTTATTCTTCTGAGATATTCCTTCCAAATTTTCTCTTTCATTTCTGCATGTTCGTTGGTCAGTTACATTATAATATTAAATAAAATTTTTGTTTGACGTTTCTGAATTCTTGAGATGAGGATTAGTTATTTTGTATTATTATTCATCGGACTACTGTTCTCATCTCGAGTGTGATTTTCACAACGTTTCGGTCGATATAACCTCCGACCTTCTTCAGGTCTATCTTATCGAACTTGGAAATGTTTCTGTCGAACTCTGGAATTTGGACGGAATTTCAAGCGGAACCCTTTATTTACTTCACGGGGGTAGCGTGCTCTTGTTCTGTCAGCCATTTGCGAATTATTTAGAACCTCTATCCAGTCATGGGTGACGGAACAAGAGCACGCTACCCCCGTGAAGTACATAAAGGGTTCCGCTCGAAATTCCGCCCAAATTCCAGTTCGATAGAAACATTCCCAAGTTCGACAAGATAGACCTGAAGAAGGTCGGAGGTTATATAGATCGAAACGTTGTGAAAATCACACTCAAGATGAGAACAGTAGTCTGATGATTGGTTGGTTGGTTGTTTTTGTTTTACGGCATATCAACCCTTTTTAGGTTATTTAATGTCGAATCCAAAGATTTTGAAGAAATTTTTTTTAATAGAATATATTTGTTGTTTTCAAGTCGGTTTCTATTTAACCCATAGTTGGGACCCTAATAGGTACTGCCACTCCGGGTCAGAGTGGACCGGGGGGCAATGGCAATTAAAGGGTGACTCCACACTTCCCAAAGCCCGCAAGCTGGGGTCTCACCACTGGATATAGTTTAAGGTCATATCAAGGACCGAGTAGTCCGATGAATAATAATACAAATTTTTATTTGTTTGCATTGCTTAAACAATATATAGCATGTTTTTGTTTGTCTGTCTTGCTTAAGCTTGAAATAGCACTTTGGTTGATCAGTCACATTAAAAGTTAAAATAAAATTTTTGTTCACCTGTCCTGCTTAATTTTGAAATAGTATTTAGGTTTGTCACGTTACAATTTTAAATAAAATTATTGTTTTTCTTTCCTGCTTTAGTTTGAAATAATATTTTCGATGGTCAGTCACATTAAAATTTTAAAGAACATTTTTGTTTGTTTTACCTTCTTAAGTTTTAAATAGCATTTTCGTTGGTTTGTCGCATTATAATTCTAAATAAAATTATTGTTTTTCTTTCTTGCTTAAGTTTGAAATTGCATTTTCATTGGTCTCTCACGTTGATATGTCATGTTTAAGTTTTCAGTTGCTGATTGGATGGCCACATCGCACGAATTGTGTCAGCTGGTTGAACGGGTGCAAATAGTTTAAGCAAAAACAAATCCGAAACAATATCGAGCGAAAAATGGGGAAATAAACAAAGGAATAGAGAAACTACGGAGCTATCTCGGAGAGTAAATCTCTTAATCCTCCATTTTGTGTACGTGCGCTCGTGCGTGTGTGTGTGCGCGCGTACACAGAGGTCATTTCCGAATCTTTTGGGGCGGCTTCAGTAGTCAATCAATCTCTCTGGTTGGGTTGCATGGTGCAAAACGGTTTTATAATTATTTCCCGCTGCCTCAAACGATCGGCGCGAATCGTGCGCAAAACGTTATTAAATGAGGCTCACAGTTGTCCCGTTCGATTACCCTTTACGCAGCTGAATTAGCCGATTCTTGATTCAAACGCTTTCGCCAAAAGAAGTCGCATTATAAAAGGTCATCGGGCTTGACTTGCTGACAGGCAAAAAATAAAAAAAATTTTAAAAAAATAAAGAAAAAAATAAAGAAAAAAAATGGCGTCACCCAGAAATCGGACTCAATCTGAGATTCATTGGCAATGTGTTCCCTTATCAACAGGCAACTCGGCTCAGAGACGCCGACATTATGCCTTCAATTATGGATCTGATTCCAAGACAATAAAAAAATAAATTATTCGCCTTTTTTTTTCTTTTTGTTCGAAAATAATTTGTTGAACACCAAGTGACGCCCTCCCCACTCCCATCAACGCTGAGTACTATTCAGGATAGCGGAGATTGTAGCTACGAGGGTCGTTCCAAAAATAAACCCATCTATTTTCTAATACGAACAGTTGAAGAGCTACGAACACGGGAGTGGTACCATTAAAACGAGCGACCCATTGTGCCCCCCAATATTTTTCTACATAGTCACCGTTATCTTCAATGCACTTTTGCCAGGAATCCAATGAAGTACCTCTGCTTCTGAAGCACGTCCATAACAGGAGTCTCACGCCGTCAATATCTTCATCAGAGTGATGAAAGGTTCAATCATCATAACAATATATACAGTCTGATTTGTTCTGATAGAATTAACAAATAGGAGGCATTTCTTTTAGAACGCCCATCATATTTTATAATATTATTTTTTCAAAGAAGACACTGTCAAATCTGCTCTTTTTTTTTACATGGTGGTCACCACTTATCAAGGCCCGGAAGCCACTCAGGGATAAGGGTTATTGCAAGTACAGTACGTGAGTGTGGAGATTTGATGAGGTGTTTACTTAAGGGGGCGGTTCATTAGGAATTTGTTAACGTTGGACTTGAAGACATCCAAGTTGTAGTCAGGTGGGAAGCAGGCAGACGGAACAGAGTTCCACAGGCGTGCAGTTCTAAGAAAGAAGCTTTGTTCATGGAATCCACGTTTTGATTTAGGCACAGACAAAGAGTGGGGGAAAATTTTCACAGTGGATTCAGCTAGACGGGTGTTTTTCATGAAAGATTGGCGAGGGGGGACCAGAGATTGGAGTTCAGACGAACACTTGCCATGGAAATAACGATAAAACAAAGATAGGCTCGCAATGTCTCTTCTGTGGGAGAGAGGTTGCAGGGTAGAGAAAAGGGCATCCCCCACTAAGCCACGAAGTCTATTTTGTACTCTGTCAAGGCAGGATAGGCTGTTTTTAGCAGCTCCTGCTCAGATATGGTAGTAGTATTCCATCCTTGGACGTACTTGGCTTTTATACAGATAGAGAATTGCATCAGCAGTGAGATATCTTCTGGAGCCGTAGAAGGATCCCACCATCTTTCCAGCGACCTTGGCAACAGACTTGATGTACGTGTTCCATTTCAGGTCAGGAGTAAAGGTCAATCCCAGAAGCTTGTCAAAACACGGGACTTCTCCCAGACGAGAGCCATCCATCCCAATTTATGCCAGATGGGGATCAGAGAGTTGATGATGTAAGGATAGGAGTTTGGTTTTAGATGCATTAAAGGTAACCAGCCACGTCTTCCCCCACTGAACCACGCGCTCGAGATCAGAGGAGAGAGAATCAGAGAGAACTTTGTCATTTACAGCCTTTGATTTGTTGCCGTAGATGGTCGTGTCATCATTATAGATGTCAACGAATGATTTAAGTATGTGTTTAGGGAGATCATTGATGTAGATCAGGAAGAGAGTTGGGCCCAGGATTGACCCTTGAGGGACTCCAGCATTAATACTGCAGGCTTCTGATTTTTGTCCATCGACCACTACTCTTATGAGCCTATCGGAGAGAAATGATTTAATGATTGAGAAAACACTTCCAGTTATATATGCTGCAAAGAAAGTGACTTATTGCCTTTGTTTTAAATTGTTTTTTTTTCCTTCTTCCCTTTTTTATATTACACTAACCACACTTATGTCTCTCTTGGACGTAATAAAAACAAGTCTCTAATTTTTTGTTCTAGGACTATATGCCAAACACCACCCACTGCCCCATTGACGCAATTTTGAATCTCTGTGCTTGTTTTATAAGCAATATAAATTAGAATAAATACATAAAAGGCATTATGCGGGTGTACCTCAGGGGTTTCTCCTGGGACCTTTATTATTCCTGATATTCATAAATGACCTCCCTGATAAAATTGTTTCTGAGATGGGTATATTTGCTGATGACATCATTCTCTATAGCAGGCACGAGGGGAAAACAAATGAGCACATATTCAAGGAAATGGCAGAAACACTAGATGAAGATCTCCAATCTATAGTGGAATGAAGACAAAATTCAATGCTGCCAAGACTAAGCTTGTTTTCTTCAATAATTACAAGAAACCTTCTCTACCACCAATAGCAATGGCCAAAAACACGTTACCTGAAAGTATTTCCTTCAACCTCCTTGGTCTAATGTTCACAGGGAACATGAACTGGAATAGATATATAGAGAGCATTGCCAAGGCTGCTGCGAAGAAGGTGGGCTCTCTCTACCGTGCTAGAAAGCTGCTCACACCTGAAAGTATCCTATACCTTTATAAGGCTACAATTCGCCCATGTATGGAGTACTGTTGTCACATTTTGGCTAGTGCATCTGCTACTTGCCTCCACCTCCTGGACAGGGTTCAAAAGAGAGTCGCCAACCTGATAGGTTCTGAACTGTCAACTAGGTTTCAGCCCCTATCCCATCTATGAAATGTTGAATCTCTTTTCCTGTTCTACAAGTACTTTAATGGCGAATAATCTGACGAATTACAAGCACTTGTACCCCCTCGACGTAAATACTCCCGACGTAAATACCCCCGACGTAAATACCCCCGACTAACTCGACAAGCACCCCTAAACAATAGAAATCCCTAGGAGTAAGAAAGCCTTCTACTCCAATAGTTTCTTCCCCAGAACTGCTAGACTTTGGAACTCCCTTCCAGGATTCTGCTTTCCCCACTGTACTAACATGCAGATGCTGAAATGTAATGTGAACAGACATCTTGCTACTCATCTCCCTTCATAATATACCTGCAACTTATGTCCCCAATAGTAGACCCCATACTTTAAAGTGGCACTGTGCCTTGTTTGGGTTGAAAATGTAATAAAAAATTTTTTTTAAAAACATTAAATTAGGCTGCATTTTTGCGTGTTGAATGTTGAAACATTGAAATGACGATACAATTTGAGAGATTTTGAAAATCATCGGAAACGATTGAGAAAAGATGGCGACGTTTTCCCACTTACGAGGGGCGTGCAATAAGTAATGCCCCTGACCCACTTCCAGTTGTCTGATCTAGCTGAAACTTTGCATGTGCAATGATTTATATCTCTACGGGTTATGTGGCAAATTACAGCTCTGAACTGATTGCGGTTTCTGTTTTACAGGTGTTTGAACTGAGTAAGGTGTGAAATGGAGCCTGGTGAATGTCAAGCAGTGATCCGGTTTTTGTATTTGAAAGGACGCACACCACAGAAGACCTTTGATGAAATGAAAGAAACTTATGGTGATAATGCCCCATCACATGACCTTGTAAAACGCTGGCATCGTGAATTCAAACATGGCCGGAAGTCTGTACAAACAGCTCCCAGACCTGGTCGCCCCCCTCTTCTGCCATTGATGAGGCATCTGAGGCTACCATTTTGGAAGATCGGCGCATTACTATTCGCCAAATAGCCGAAGATGTCAAGATTAGTACAGGGTCTGTGGAAACTATCATTCATGACCATTTGCATATGCATAAGGTGTCTGCCAGATGGATTCCCAGGTTGCTCATACCATTCCAGAAGGGAGAACGCGTTGAGTGCTCTAGGATGAATTTGGAGATATACCAAGAAGATGAGTCAAAGTTTTTCAAAATACTGATTACACAGGATGAAACCTGCGTCCATCACTATGATCCAGAGACAAAGCTCAGTCAATGCAGTGGAAGCACTTAGACTCGCCACCTCCAAAGAAGGCAAGGATGCAGCCCTCCGCTGGCAATGTCATGCTCACAGTCTTCTGGGACCAGGACAGAGTGGTGATGACAGATTTCCTGCCAAAGGGTACCACAATTACAGGAGCCTATTATGCTTCACTTTTGAGGAAATTAAGGGATGCTATCAAAATTAAGAGGCGGGGCAAGATCAAAGGTACCCTCATCCTGCAGGACAACGCTCCAGTCCACAACTCGCATGTCGCCAGATCAGAAGTACGGGCGTATGGTTATGAAATCCTCTCCCATCCTCCCTACTCTCCTGACCTTGCTCCCTCTGACTTTAACCTCTTCCCAGACATGAAGTTGTTTTTGAAAGGAAAGCGTCCCCCAGATGATGCAGCCTTGATTTCTGAAGTCACAGCTTGGTTGGAGGACCAACCTGGAGTCTTCTACAAAAACGGTCTTCAGAGGTGCATCAAACGATGGGAGAAATGCATAACTCTGAGTGGTTCCTATGTAGAGAAAGACTAATAACTGTGCCAAGTTTCGTTGCTCTACTACTATGGGAAGTGGGCCAGGGGCATTACTTATTTTACGCCCCTCGTACGTTGCATCTTCAATTCTTACAAGATTTTCAAAAAGAGAAAATGGAGCAGAAAAGGTCGTTTACTTTGTGTTGGAAAAATTTGTAGCCGAAGAAGAAAATATTTCCGAATGAATAAGGATATTTCTCCAACAACTCGTACCTATATCCGGAATTTCTTATAAACGCCCTATCTTTTCTTAAGTTTGCTTAAGTTGAATGTTGACTTCCAAGTGATCTGTTGTATCTGGTTTATCAGCGTGGACATGTAATTTTATATATCCCTGAAGAAAGTAATCTTATGAGGTTAAATCGCACAAACATAGTGGTCAACTGACGTGAAATTATTCGTTCATCAAATTGATTGCATCGCGTGCTGTTTGGCATGTGTGGCTCCATCCTGCTTAAACCACATGATGAATTAGCAAACCAAGCTAAAGTTAAATAACCGATAGTTGTCGTATCTGCACGATCAAGAACATAGAGGGCGATAAGTGGTTTACCATTTGATTTTACTATTTTAGAGAATTATCAACATCGTTAGCACGGACTACTATAACAGACGAAGTATAACGTGGTGTCGGTCTTGTAGAACGGCAAACTTTGGCAAAATGACCGAGTTTGCCACAATTTCGGCACCTTTTATCGCGAGCAGAACAATGGCGACGATCTTCTTTAAGGTGACGTTTCCCTCCACAATTGTAGCATCTGTGAGTAAAAAGGGAAGTAGACCGTAAAGAAACTCCATATGAGAATCAGCGGAGTCAGGAAGGACGTTTTTAGTCATAGTAGCAATGACAGCACAGATAGAATCATTTTAAGTTGGAGTAGCAGCGGCAGCAAGTTCAGTTTGAAAGACGTATTAATCCATTCGAAAACGAGCTTGTTCTAATATTCTAGTACACTGAGTAGCCTCCTTGAGGTCCAACGTATCATTTTCGAGAAGTCTAGCACGTATTACGGAAGACCGTAGGCCACGTATAAATGCATTGCGGACAAATTCATCCCTATGTGTAGCAGCTGTAACATCTTTGAAGCAACAGTCAACGGCAAGACGATTCAAAGCCTCAATGTACTGATCTAAGAACTCATTGTTCCGCTGCAGACATGTTGAAAGTAGATGTCTTCCATGAATAACGTTGGAGACTTGTCGGAAACAGATTTTAGTAATTCAATAGCATGTTGGAACTCAGAACAATCCACGATAAGGTCAACAACTGTTCGATAAAGGACTTTTTTCTTTTTTTTTTTTTACACAGGAATCACCACATTATCAAGACCAAGAGGCCACCCAAGGATAAAGGTTATAGAGTGTACAGTAGAAATTGGACAATATAGTAATCATTAGTAATGAAAAGTCGGTAAATTTGATAACTTATATGGAACGGCTCATCAAGAACTTATTTACGTTAGACTTCAACACAATCATATTGTAGTCAGCCGGAAAGCAGGAAAACGGAAGACAATTCCACAGGCGTGCAGTTCTAAGAAAGAAGCTTTGTTCATGGAATCTACGTTTAGGTTTAGGCACAGATAAAGATTTGGGGGTATCATTGATAGTGTTTTCAGCTAGACAAGTGTTTCTTGTGAAAGTTTGGTGAGGGGGGACCATAGACTTAAGCTCAGTCGAACACTTTCCATGAAAATAACGATACATCAGAGACAAACTCGCAACATCTCTTCTGTGAGATAGAGGTTGCAGGGAAGAGAAAAGGACATCTACTACGAGGCTACGAAGTCTATTTTGAACTCTATCAAGGCAGGACAAGTCCTTTCTAGCAGCTCCTGTCCAGATGTGGCAACGTCATTCCATCCTTGGACGTACCTGGCTCTTATATAGATAGAGAATTGCATCAGCAGTGAAATATCTACTGGATCGATAGAAAGATCCCACCATTTTTCCAGCGGCCTTGGCAACAGATTTGATGTACGTGTTCCATTTAAGATCAGGAGTAAAGGTCAAGCCCAGAACCTTGTAAGTTTGTCTGGATTTAAATGCTCAGCGATAGATAGTAAGTAAAGTTTCGGTACTACAGTTTCCAAAGTTTTCTAGGGGTCTGCAGCAGAAATGTCGAATCTGTTCAGTCGAATAATTTTATCCATGAGATAACAATTAGGTTGATAAAAAAAATTCAGTTCAATAAATTGTACTGTAATGAAGACGCAAGCAGAAAGACCTTTTCCCAAGACTTTATTCAACTGAATTTTAACTGGAAATAAATAAATAAAAATCCAAATCGGCCTTTCTTTCTTTTTTAACAAAAGCCTTTATTACCGTTCTCGTCCTGACACCGCTTAAAAAGTCTCGCGTTGCCACATGTTCATTTTACCTGGTGCCATTTTCTTTCTTCCAACCACATAATGACAACAGTAAGCCCATCCTCGCCTTCATTTTGCACGTCTATCTCCTTTTGCGCCGACTTTGTTTCTCCTGGACCATGTGGTGTCTTTTTTTCCTTTTTCGTCAGACTCCAGCCCGTAAGATTTTGCTGTTCGTCGGATTATTTACGTTGATGGAGTACAAGTGCAGAGTTTTCATCGGATCATATCCCGTGGAAATGCACGTAATCAAGTACAGTGATTTAAAACTATGATGATGCGACAGGGACTGAAACTTGACAGACAGTTTGGGACCTATCGTTTATGTCTACATTTTTTTTTTTTTTTTTGTGGATCATAAAAAACGGACATTCTGTTAAAAAGTAATGTATTCTTTTAATGTTATGTTATATTATTAATCTATTATACCAGTCTCAGCCGTCTGTGTGTATAAAAATAAGGGGGTGTGTTCGTATGTCCGCTAAAACTTTTATCATCCGCATCGAAACGGCACGAACGTGGTATCGTTAGAAAGAGCGGTCTCTCGCACACATAATATCGAAAAAGTTAGAAAAAAAATCGTCAATTAATTAAAGTAGAAATTTCGTTTTGTTTGAAAGGGTCAGGTAAAAACCTTGTTTGCGATGCTGTTTGTAAATCGTGCAAAAAGCTAAATTTGAAGTGCTATAACATCTGTGTCGTCGTGGTCCGGTCGATAACGTGTTTGCTCATGAACTTAACTTATGCGAATTCGGCATTAAAAAAGAAAAAGATATGTTGTTTGCTTACAAAATTTTGCTTTCGGTTTTGTTTCTAGCTGATGGCACTCAAGTTCTGTTTTTTTTTTATTTAACCGTATTTTACGACCGGGCAACGCCGGGCACCCCCATCCCTGCTAATCTATTACATAAGGAAGCGATGTCTATTAGTATGTATGTATGTATGTATGTATGTCGCTATACATACGACAGTCTTATGAGGAGGCTTCTACACCACACCTGGCAACGCTAAGTGTGTGGTTTAATTTGCAAATCTAAAAGTGGTCCGACACAGCATTCGAGGATTCACAATATTATCATGCGATCACCTTTACAAAGAGGGAAAGTTTTTATGCCACATTTGTGAACTTTCATGTAGAACTAAAGCTGGATTGAAGAGTCATCTACGTGCACACGGACACAATAACACTTAAGGAAGAGATGGCAAACTTCTGTTAAGAAGTAGCAATTATCATGTATGTATATATGTATGTATGTATGTATGTATGTATGTATGTATGTATGTATGTATGTATGTCTTGCTAACACTTTCGAAATCCAAATCGGATAAGTAAGATTCTGATACTATCTAAAAAAAAAAGCTGGGACTCGAATGCACAAATTGTGAAATTTAAAACAAAATATTAATATAAATTTCTGCCTTAACAACCGCAGTCTCTGCAGTTGTTAAAGTAGAAAAAAATTATTATTTTGTTTTAAATTTCAGACTGATGCGGGGTGGGTCATGTAAAATCGGCTCTAAATGATTTCAACATCTGCGCATGCGCGAACAGCTTCACCTATCGGATATGTTAAGTACACAAATTTGCAACATTTTGGTATGTCCATTGGCCGAATTGGTTGGAGATTTATCGCAGGGTGATTAGTTTTTGCGATCGAGTTCGCGCCCACCTTATGGGGAACATTTTGTTTTGTTTATATTTTTAACATATTTTTATAGCGTTTAAACTTTTGAATTTAAAATATATTTTTTAAATATTTTTTTATTTTGTATTATTTACTTGGTTCAAAAACAAATAATTAAAAGGATTTTTTATCGGCGGTTGATTAAATTAAAACAAAAAATAATAATTTTTCTTATTTCGTTTTTTTTTTTTTTTATCAACGGTTAATTAAGCTGGTGTTGATTTAAAGATCAGTTACATAAATCACAAATATTTTTTAAAAATTAAATTGTAACCGCTTAAAACGTTTTCACGCTCGCATGCCCCTATTCTGAATTCATAGCAGTGGGTTGAACACATTGGATTTTTTTTTCAGACTGATATAAATTAAAGCGCACTACAATATCATTTAGCAAGTGTAGTAAAACGCAACATCATTTTCTTTTTTATATGGCTGGGACAACGCCGATATTCCTGATAGTCTATTATATAAAGGAGAAATGTCTGTTATAGTAAATGTGTGTTTGTATGTGTGTTTGTACGTGTGTTTGCATGTATGCTTGTATGTGTGTTTGTATGTATGTTTGTATGTGTTTGTATTTATGTCAGGTCATGTCATGTGCTACTGGTACCATGTAACCCAGTACTACCTGCCTCATGGTCGGGTCACCGGCGACTAAACTGGTTCCCCCACCAGACTTGTTTGGTGAGGAGGGCGGCTAGTCTCCCTGAAGGATTAAAAGCAAGACCTTCCAAAGGGCGAATGAACTCTTTTCTGGGTCAACGGCCAACTAGCACCGTGTATATTTGTGTTTGTGTATATGTGTATTGGGGTGGAGAGGGCTCCCGTAAGCCGTGGTGAAGGCAACCTTTCTAGGAGAAGCAAATCTCTGATTTAAAAAACCATAAAGCGGAAGACCATTATCCGCATTAAGCTGGTCTGCAGTTTAATTTGTTGCTGGCTATCTTGCTCTTGCTTGTTGCTGGATCTCAACATTTTGAACCGAGAGAGAGACTTAGCTGTCGTACAAAGCTAAGACTCTGTAACATCATATTTGTATAGATACTCCCTCAGGCATTTGGGCTCATGGATTTTAAATGTCTGAGGGAGTGGCACTCGTCTGACAAGACGTTGCAATCATCATGTGTTTGTATGTGTGTTTGTATGTCTCGCTAAAACTTTGGAAATCCAAAGTGAATAAGAATTATTCTGGTACCGTCTTATTAAAGGAGAGAAACTCGAATGCATAATATGTGAAATTTAGAACAAAATATTCATTTCATTCTATCTTAACGACCGTAAAATCTGATGAGGGTGTAACGGAAATCATCTCTTTCTAAATGATTTCAACGTCTGCGCTTACGTGAACCGCTCCACCTCTCAGATACCTTAAGTACAGCCATTTGCAATCACGTTATTTAACTATCGCCGTGGCCGAATGAGTTAAAAGGTTGTCCCTCACGATCTGTTTTTACGCTCGAGTGCGCGCCCATGTTATAGCGGACATTTTTTTTTTTAACATTTTTGAAAACGTTTATTTAGGGTTAAACATTTTTTTAGGGTTAAACGTTTATTTAGGTTTAAACATTTTTTTTTTGTTCTTAAACGTTTATTTAACATATAAACAGGGTTAAACATTTTTTTTTGTTCTTAAATGTTTATTTAACATATAAACAGGGTTAAACATTTTTTTTTGTTCTTAAACGTTTATTTAACATATAAACAGGGTTAAACATTTTTTTTTGTTCTTAAACGTTTATTTAACATATAAACAGGGTTAAACATTTTTTTTTGTTCTTAAACGTTTATTTAACATATAAACAGGGTTAAACATTTTTTAAAATATTTTTCTTTGTATTATTTACTTGTTATTTACTTGATCAAAGCAAATAATTAGAGAAATAATTTTATCTGCGTTTGATTAAATCAAAACGAAAATCATTTTTCGTTTTGGTCCTCCGGCAAAAAGAGGGTAGACCTGTAAATTCGTCCGTTCGTCTGTCCGCACTTTTCTCAGTAACTACGCCTCGTAATTTTTTGAAATTTTGCACAAACATTAAACATGATATGAGTAAAAAAAGTAACAGAACGGATTTTCTGGGAAAACTCCGATCCCCCCCCCAGGGATGCCTTTCGGGTTAGAATTGTTAAAATTCACACTTTTGTGCTTATTAAAAAAAAAAAATTGATGCCTTGGGTTTTTATAAAACTTTCTGAAAAGTTGTAACTAACAGGCTTCTATATAATTTTGTTTGTCTATACTTCCTGAAAATTCTTGGGTGTGCCCCAGGGGCTCTTTTAGATGTAGGTTACCTGGACATGAGTCAACAAACTTTTTAATATATATATATATATATATATATATATATATATAGTTAAGAACAGTACATAGGACCCAAGCAGAGCTTGACTCAACTGCTAGTATATATATATATATATATATATATATATATATATATATATATATATATATATATATAATTATTTTTTTACTATAATAATCAAATACCTACAGACACTAGTGTTTCATCCTTTCGGGATTCTTCAGTGCAGGGTGTCACGATTACTACCAGTCGAACGATTCGAACCCCGCGACACGAGACATCTCTGGCTCGATTAGCGGAGGCCGTATCCATTCGGCTTCCATTAATCGTGTGAAATAGCGTTGAATTTTAAACATTTTAATTTAAATGTTCATTACGTCAGACAGACAGTGATCAAATCGTTATACGATGATCTACGCATAAGAGCTAAATTGACCGACTTTTAATTCAACAGAAAGTGCTCAACGATAAGAAACGTATTTCTTAAAGGGGCTGTCATAATTATTTTTTTACTATAATAATCAAATACCTACAGACACTAGTGTTTCATCCTTTCGGGATTCTTCAGTGCAGGGTGTCACGATTACTACCAGTCGAACGATTCGAACCCCGCGACACGAGACATAAGCAAACGCACACGTTGACGCTTCGATGAAGGTTATCAGGTATTTTAAAATGGTAAATGCTTGTTATTTTGATTGTAATTTCCGTGATTTTCCGCCATCGGAGGTGGCGAGCACCTGTCAACCACACAGTTGAAAGAAATGACATTTGGGTCGGAGTTTTACGTGCGAGATATTTCCAATCATCCTCCTTCCAGTAAAGGTCACATGACCAAGTTTTTCGGAAGTGAGGGGAGGGGGCAGAAAAACTCGTCGACCTTCCTCGCCCAACAGCTCTTTCACATCACCTTATTCCAAAAACTCTTCTGGCTTTATGGATTAGCTTCGTATATCAGATATTACGTAGAACTTCTGATTTTATTTTTTTATAAATATAAGTATACGGTCCACAACGCGTAAATTGCTGTCATCTCGAATAACCTACTGTGTGTTTTATACGCCTGACCTTACTGCTTGTGCGATAATAATGGCTTGAAATTTAGTTTATAATGAAAAAGTCAAGTATCATGGTGCAGATGTGTTTTAAACAGAAGCATTCATTTCGAACGCGCAACTATCATATTAAAGAACGTATTGTTGATTTTTGCGCTTTTCCGCTTTTTCGGGCTTTTCCGCTTGTCTAATAATAAAACTTTTCGAATGCAGTTGTGATGTTCGGCTATGTAATGTAGGTACGCGAAAAATGAATGCCGATGTTCAAGATGTATAAACATTTTGACCCCTCCCTTTACTTAAAGATTTACCATGAATTCAGAAATTAACCAAATTTAGTGAAATTTTCAGCATTTATTAAATAATGATCACATTACTTTTATTTGAATCTTAATGGAAATGTATTATTTTGTTTAAACAAAAAAATACCTTTACTAAAGTTATGGTCTTCTGTAGTAAAAAAATGAATGAATTTATTTTTGCTTTTTTTTTTATGAAAATAATGCATTGTAAATTGTAACAATAAAAAAAGGAAAAATTTATTTTTTCAGTAACATTACGAAAAAAAGCCCCTAAAGACTTTATTAATGAATTCGATATAACTCGCAGAAAAAAAAACAATTCTTTAACTACTGATATTATCATTGAATTAAACATTGTTTATTTAATATTTTCACACGAAAATTTATAATTGCAAAAAATGTTTCTACTTTTTTTAGATTATATTTTCGTGTAATTTTTATATGTAAGATTTTAATATTTTCTTTGGTTGAATGAACGTGGATCTTTCGGCATAACATAATTTTTATATAATCTAGAAAAAAAAATTAATAATTAAAAGCAGAAACACATAATAATAATTAAATTAAAATATGGTAAAAATGATACAAACGTTCATGATAGGAATGTACGGGTCCACGGCTGGGGAAAAGCCAGAAAAAATAATAATCCCTACCTCTCTCAACTTACCTGACGTCATTTTCAGACAGCCTTTTGACATTCTGGCATTTGGGGCTTTCTAGAATCCACATCTAGACGAATTCGTTTGTTTTGGTGTTTGCGAAGCTTGAACCTCTCGTTTCAGGGGGCTAATTAAGCTATTTATTTTTTTTTTGTACAAATCAGGTGTTTTTTAATTTAATTCAGTATCTTAGGACTTTATTTATTATCTTTGAAATAGACCCAGAAAACTAATATTTATTTTTCAAAGGATTTTTACAATGAATTTATTAAGCTCCAAAATTTAGCTGAATTTATCAGCTTCCAATGTCGTCATCGTGAAAACATTTTTCATTATAATTTTTTATTTTTTTCACGTGTACAAATACTTTTTTGCTTTTGGAAATTAACTTTAGGTTTTAATTTTTCAAATACAACGAAAAGGTAGTCGGAAACCTACAAAACATTTACGATAAATCGGCTTTCAAACTATGTCCCCCTATTTTTCGCCATTATTGCGCGTACCTAGTGTAAAATGTTAACTTTTGTCAAAATCGCCTGTTCATTCTTTCATCGGATTATTTCGATTATCAATACTTGTCGAAGACATTCTGAAACAAAATCTATCTAAGAACACTGCCAGGCACATAATGTACCTTTGTGTGAAATTTTATTAAAGTCGTCCCAGCAGTTTCAGAATACATACGCAACGAACTCACACACACACACACACACACACACAGACACACACACACACACACACACACACACACACACACACACACACACACACACACACACACACAAGCAAAGTTCCATTTTATATAATAGTAGAGATGTTTTTCTTCAACTTAATACCTGCTTCTTTTAATGTGAACTAGCCTGGTTGCCCGGGGTTTCGCAGGTGTGTGTTGAGCAAAAAAAAAGTGGTAGTAGGTAGGCAAGCTCGAACCCGTACCGCGAAAGAGGAAAAGAACGTGAAAAAAAAAACATGATGCGTTAGCTGTTGTGCCCATCGCCAAACCGGAAGTGGCGTAGGCTTAAATTAAGGCTAGACTATTTAAAAGAGGCTATGATTTTTAAAAATATCGGCGATAAAAAGCGACCCCTCCTTGTAGAAAAGTGCCCAGTTGAGAGTGAAGGAATTAATTTTTAGCCAATTTTTCGATATTTGTCTTCTGGAGGGTCAGGCTCCAAAACTATACTGATCTCGTGAAAATCCGTCGCTTCTGTCGAAAGTTTTAGGGAGATATACATGATGATGATGATTGCAACGTCTTGTCAGACGAGTGCCACTCCCTCAGACACTTAAAGTCCATGAGCCCAAATGCCTGAGGGAGTATCTATACAAAGATGATGTTACAGAGTCTTAGCTTTGTACGACAGCTAAGTCTATCTCTCGGTTCAAAATGTTGAGATCCAGCAACAAGCAAGAGCAAGATAGCCAGCAACAAATTAAACTGCAGACCAGCTTAATGCGGGTACTGGTCTTCCGCTTTGTTTTTTTAAATCAGAGATTTGCTTCTCCTAGAAAGGTTGCCTTCACCACGGCTTACGGGAGCCCTCTCTACCCCAATACACATATACACACACAAATATACATACATACATACATACATACATACATACATACATTAAACAGACAGGTGAGATTTATACATATACACACACACACACAAATATACATACATACATACATACATACATACATACATTTAAACAGACAGGTGAGATTTATATTGTAGATTATAGATAATTGTTTTTACATGAATAACTTTTCTTTGTTGTTTTAAATAAACACTATTTCACGCTGAACACAGCAAATCTGAACGGTGAGAGAAGTATATGTTTTTTAAAACCATTCCCTTGTTCTGTCTTTTTGAGATTCCAAGTCAATCCACCTGTCAATCTATCCCGTCATGCTTCATCTCACATATATGGACTTAATCGTCCATCCTACGCAAAGGATTTTCACCCACACAAGTTTTGCTGCTTTTGTTGATGATGTTGTTGTTATTATTATTATTTATTATTATTATTATTATTATTATTATTATTATTATTAGTAGTAGTAGTAGTAGTAGTAGTAGTAGTAGTAGTAGTAGTTCCACTCAGCAACAAGAAACTAATTTAGCACAAATGAATGGATATTAAACAATGATGATATCGTCCAAAGTTTCCCGTTCAACAGCTGATTTTAGATGAAAAATATTTCTTACACACAAACACACACACACACACACACACACACACACACACACACACACACACACACATATAAATGATAATAATTGAAAATAGTATTCTTACGAAATAAAAAGGAAGAAGATGAAGTCTCGAAATAAAGACGAAACGTTGATGAATACATAACTCGGTTTGTTCCTTTTTATTTTGCTCTCTCTCTCTCTCTATCTATCTATCTATCTTATATATATATATATATATATATATATATATATATATGTATATATATATGTATATATATATATATATATATATATATATATACATATATATATATATATATATTCTACTTATATATAAAAGACACTTTACAGTCTAATAGCTGGGCTGTTTTTTTTTTTTATTATTTCACGCAAATGAACTTCATGTGTCTGGGGGTGTTCTTAAATATTTTTTTATCGAAATGCCTCCAATAATGATCGAAAATCGATCATCAAAAAATATCCGATAAAAGAAGGGACAGTCCAATTTCGACAAATTACCACTTCTATAAAGCCTAACATCACAAGTGCATTTTTTTTACTAGGGAGAAATCACTTAGCTAGTCCCGAATGCCACTCAAGGATAAGGCTTAATGAATGTAAAGTGGTAGTGTAGTTATCACCAATAGTGTAAATTTGGTCGAATTTGATTATTTATAGGGACGGCTCAACAGGAACTTGTTTACATTGGATTTGAAGGCTACCATGTTGTATTCAATCGGGAATCAGACTAGCGGAACAGTGTTCCATAGGCGGGCAGTTCTGGGAAAGAAGCTTTGTTCATGGAATCTGCGTTTAGATTAACGCACAGATAGAGAGTGGGGAAAATCATATGTAGTGGTTGTAGTTAGTCGAGTTCTTTCGTGAGTTTGGCAATGGGTGACCATAGATTGGAGTTCAATGAAAATAGCGATAGAGCAGAGACAGACTCGCTACCACTCATCTGTAGGAAAGAAGTTGCAGGGAAGAGAACAGTGTACTAGATTACGAAGCCGATTTTGAATCTATCAAGGCGGGATAGGGAGCTGAGCAGCTTTTGCCCAGATGTGACAAGACTACTCCATTTTAGGACGTATCTGGCGCTTGTACAGATAGAAAATTGCATCGGCAGTGAGATACCTTCTAGAGTGATCCAACCATTTTACCAGCGATATTGGCGACAGATTTGATGTACGTGCTCAAGATCAGAAGGAGAGGGAATCAGATTCTTTATTTCACTCAATCTATCTGGATCCGGCCTTCTTCCATGTTTATCGATGATTTGCTCCAAGTATTTTATTTTCTCCATGAAAAATGTACATTTTTCCTGTTTTACTTTAAATCCATAATTCTGGATCCTTTTGAATACTTGGTTTACATGAGATTTGTGTTATTCTTTGCTAGCGCTTTTCATTATTACATCGTCCATGTACCCTACTGCGAAATTCAACCCATTTAACATAATGTCCATAATTTGCTGAAAAATCGCAGGAGCGACTTTGACTCCAAAAGTAAGTCTGTTAAACTTGTACAATCCCTTATGGGTATTAATACATAGCAGCTTTGAACACTCCTCATCGACTGGAACTTGTAAGTACGCGTCACTGAGGTCGATTTTAGAAAAATATTTCCCTCCACTCAGTTTCGCAAATATTTCTTCAGGACTCGGAAGAGGATAATGGTGATATTGTAATGCCCTGTTTAAGCCTGTCGCGAAGTCAGCGCAAACCCGAATCTCTTTACTCTTCTTTTTGATGTAAACCGTTTCTCCAGCCTACTCACTGTGATAAATTTTTCTAATGACACCCATGTTTTCGAGTCTTTCTAATTCACCGTCTATCTGTTCTATAGCGACGTATGGAACATTTCTTTTCTTTCTGAACACTGGCTGTTCATTTAATTTTACGCCAAATTTTGCTACCGCTTTTGTACACCTTCCCGAACCGCCTGAAAATACGTCTGGGAAATTCTCTTTTAACTTCCTCTTAATTTTTTCTGCCCCCACATTCGAATCCTCAGCCTTTTGGCAAAATGAGCTTAAAGGCAGATCCCATAGTCTAAACTTTTCGAACAGATCAGTTCTAAAGAGGTTGTGTGATTTTCGCATGACAAAAATTCTTGCTTTTTCGGCCCTGTTCTGGAAAAAAATAATCGTCAATAATTCTCCTTCGAAGGTAATTTTTTCGCCACTGACACTTCTCGACGTTTTATGCGATTTAATCATAGTGGGTCTCCCAAGCCTCTTCCATGTCTGTACATTAATAATGGAAATGTCAGACCCACTATCAAGCTGTAGCCTTACTTTCTTTTTAAACATTTTGACCTGTACATATTTCCGGATATTTTGTTCCTCAGGTTCAATTTTCGTAAATTTAATGGATTTTTTTCTACAATGCGATGCTTTATGCCCTTTCTGGTGGCAGTTGTCACATTGTTTGCATTTGTAGGGACACTCATTGTACCAATGTTTATTTTCACACCTCCAACATGATCCAGGTGGATCTTTTTCCTGTTTCTTTCTCTGGTTATTTTTGTACGTCGAATTTGTCTTTTAATGGATATTTTTAATATGCGACACCCCGCTTTCCTCTATGTCACGACTATCTTGTTTCAACGCAATAAACCGTTCGCAGTCTTCCGCTAAGTTTTGTAGTTTTAAATTCGATTCGTTTTCGAGTTTATTTAAAACACAACGCCTGATTTCAGCGTCTTTATTTAAGACCAGCCCTTGCACAAATATTAGACATTTAAAATTATCTGCTGATAATTCCCCCCGTTTAAAATCGTCTCAATGCTTGTTCATTATACTTGCATAAGTAGTGTAGTCGTCTTCCTCTCTTCTAGTAACATTCATACATTTATATCGCCCATGGAAAAGAGACGTTTTTGCAGAAAACAGTTCTGTAAGTAGCGTAACTGTTTCTTAGAAGCTCAACTCACTGGTCTTTTTGGAGAGAATAAAATTCACGAACTTTGTATGCTCGGCTGTTCCCAATTTCCTTAGCCTAACTTTTTTCGTGTCTGACCAGGTACTACAATCCGATATAAAAATATCCTCATATCGTCTATAGTACTGGACGAAAGTAATATCATCTTCTGGATTATAATTGAAATTTTCAATAGCGGCCCACACAGCTGTTTGAGAAAATGCGTTATGATTATCGTCCGCTTTAGTTAACTGTGTCACCTTCAGAATTTTTCTTTGTTCCTCCTGTGTTTTCGTCAATATTTCCTCGAAGCGTTTTCGTTGTTGAAGCATTTTTTCTTCAAATGCTTGTTTAAATCTCTCTTCTCTTTCTACTTGTTGTTGAATTTTGCTGCTTTTGCAACTCAAGATTTTGCTCTGCCTGGAATTGGAACAATTCCAACAGTGAATCTTTGAATTTCGCACCCATCATACGAATTCAATTTACAATTTACGCTTGTATTAAATAAATATTCCTTAGTAAAAAAAAAAAATCAACCAAATTTTCTTTCCCAATTCTTTTGTTTGAAAAACAACAGTTTAGCATTCCTTTTGTAACTTACTTTGTTGAACCCTATATTTCTAGTCTTACTATAAACAATCCAGCGAAATAACATTTGTTTAACATTTTTTTATTTGCACGCGTTTTTACGTAGCAAAAATAAAATCCGTCGCTTTAAATATCCGAGGAATTCATATAAGAAACTATAAATTTTTTTTTTACCCTCTTTGCCTTTTGCAAAAAATGACTTGATTCTTTACGTTTTTGCTAAGCACAAATGACGTACGCGAATAATTATTTTCACAGTCTGTCTCTTTTTCTCTTGACAAAGTCAAGCGTGTTTTTTATTTATTTATTTTTTTCAAATCCCAGATGTTATCGAAATAACGATATACTTACACGGTATTTGCTAGTTGGTTTTGGACATTTAACTTTGCAGAAGAAAATTCTTACCGTAGGAAAAATGACTTCTGGTGAAAAAAAATGAACCCGTTTTCCCTTTCTAAAACACTTAGTAAGTGTGTTCAATTATTAAATAATCGACAACATTCGCGTTTTTCGTTCTAGATTTTGGTAGCAAGTTTTTTCCCCGTCGCTAAATTACTATTGTAGTAATTAATTTGCTGTTAATCCTTGTGTATCCAAATATCTGTTGAAATGACGAAGGTGTTCTGCCGTAAAGATTTTACGAATATTTATTTCAATCACTTTTAGTGATTCTCTGCAGTGATGGTCGTTTCGATTCCTTGTCGCCAATCTGTTGTATCGTGGAACAACAGTGAAAATAAGAACAATCAAGTCGAGGTTCGGTTAAGGAACAAGTGTATTAACAATAATGTACAAAGATAGGAAGGCGTGTATATCTGCTGGGCACTCGGCTAGCAGTTGAAATGCAGTCGCATATCTCTCACAGGTGTTGGAATTACTAGCGCTAATCAGTGTAAATTCATCTGTTCAAGGAAGGTCGGTATAAAAATAATAATAATAATAATAAAAATAATAATAATATCAATAATAATAACAATAATAATAACAACAACATCAACAACAATTAGAACAACAAATATATTCTAATAATAATAATAACAACAATAATAATAATAATAACAATAATAATAACAATAATAACAACAATAATAATGATAATAATAATAATAATAACAACAACGACAATATTAATAATAATAATAACAATAATAATAACAATAATAACAACAACAACATCAATAACAATTTGAACAACAAAAATATGCCAATAATAATAATAAGAAGAATGACAACAACAACAACAATTGGAACAACATTAATATTCCAACAACAACAACAACAACAACAACAACATCAACAATAACAACAAAAACAATAACATCAGCAAGAGATGTTTGATTAATTTCTTAAACAACAGCAAAAAAAAAAAAAAATAAATCATTTTTGGAAGACTTATCATCATCAGCTTCGAGGAGATTTTTTGGCTGAAGGAATTTCAAATTCACTATCAAAATTTAACTACCACCCAGATATTGGTTCTTTCGATTGTCCGCTTTCCAGCTGACTACAATCTGATTGTCTTCAAATCGAATGTAAACAAGTCATTAATGAACCGTTCCCCCTCAGTAATTCAATTTACAAAACTCCCACTATTTATGTTTACTACGCGATAATCACATTGACTAATTAACCCTTTTCTTCTAGTGGCGTCTGAGCCTTGATAAGTCGTGATTCCTGTGTAAAAAAAGCTTATTTTCGTAGGACTGAAAACCTATTTATGATAAGATTCGAATAATGGCCTGACGAAAATAAATCACACTAGTGTTACGAAAGTTGTGAACAGAAGAAAATATTAAACATGCAAATTTAAACCGTTCTAAAAAAAAGTAAATGTCATTTAGTAAAATAATTGAAATTTTTAGTTGCTAAAGCTCAAATCGAATTTGGGTACTTGTGCGGAATTTGAACCAGACCTAACTAATTAGCCGCTCGGCTTCGCTCGGAACATGACGTCAACCGCCGGCTTTCACCGAGCGTCGCCGATTATCAAAGCGTAACAAGGCGACCCAAGGAAAATATTGAGGAAAACATTTAAATATAATAAAATCACCAGAAAAATGAATACGTAACGAAAATAAAAAAGAAACAATTTCTGTTATATTTTTCTAACAATTTTTTTTCAACCATTTTTTTGTCAAACAAAATTAAATAAAATTAATAAGATAAATTTTTTTTTTGATTTTTTTCATATTTGTTTTTAAACAAAAGTTTTTTTAAAAAGGCACTTGATGTGTTCTCATGTATTATATATATATATATTTTTGCATTATTTTTTCTTTTCTTAACTTTTTGTTATTTTTTCTTTTTACGAACAATTTTTTTATCCTGTAGGGTGGGGCTGTAAAAATGGTTTTTTTTTTTTTTAATTAAATAAAATTAAGTTACCGGTGTTGAGAAAGGAAGAAAAACAAGCATTTTCTACCCTGTATACGTTGTGCAGCTGGTGCCAGCAAAGTTCTTTTCAGTTGATAAAAACCAGGGTAACTCTGGCTCAACTGGGTTCTTTTTTGTGTTTTATTTTATCTTTTTTATATCTCCCACAGCGGCTGCCAGTGTAAGAGATGACAGCACGGCCAGATGGGGAAACAAAGGCAAAACAGACACCGGAAATAACGTTGGGGAGGGCGTTTGTCGTTGAATGAGGTAGTACGTGGTCTCATACCTCAACCCGAATCATGAGAGTTCATTTATGTAATACACGTACTCATTAGTAGACAAAAACGCCAGGAAAGAGATTGTTATATCGTGGGATGCGTTAGGTCAATATAACATAAAAGATCTTAGCCTTTACGTTGGTGTGTAGCAGCTCGTGAGGAAAGAACATAACACTTATGAACAAATAAGGAACCGTTAAATGGATAAACGGGAATGATGTTCATCTCGCCATTTTAAAGTTACGCTGTTTTCCCCTCCACTGTCCACTTCCAGTCGTTGATCTCGCGAGAAGTCGCGAGAATTTAAAGTTTAGGACTGCGGACAAAGGGAGGCGACTTTGCCCAAAGAAGTAAAGAGTTACTCCCATTTGCATTATACTTTTGTTTCCCAACAGAGATAAAACTAGCAGGAAGACCCGACGTTACCCGGGATTGAATGTAAATCAACAAATATTCCACACTAATTGCTTTTTTTTTTAGAATCAAATCGATTGATTTTCTGATCTAGTAAAGGATCAACCGAAGTACAGTGGCAGGAAGTTTCACATACCTCCCCGCAGTGATTAGTCCACTATACATTGTAGTCTTCATTGCACCGTAGAGAACTTACTGTTGATTTTATAAAAGTATTTTTGTATAATAGATTGAATTAAATTTGGGAATCCAAAAGTCAAGTATCATAGTTAAATTGTGATCTAAACAGGACCATTCATTTCGGACGCGCATCTGTCTTATGAAAGAAACTACTGTTGATTTTACACACTGGGCCCTTCTGCTTATGCGGTGATAAAACACACACACACACACACGGACAAAGTGCCGTTCATATATAAGTAGAGAATCGTTAATTTCATAGTTTGCACCCACTCATTTTTGTGCGTGCATGTTAAAAAAAAAAAAAAAAAAAAAAAACAATGCTTCGGAGTCAATGGTGTTAAAAATAGATTTTTTACGTTTATGCGCACTTTTTCAGAGATGTTTGAAATTCTTCTGTTTTGCGCATTTTAAATTTTTTTGTCATTGTTTATCACCCCGCTTCTCCTTCCCGACACATTTGCTTGATCTTTCTTATTTACTTTTGCTTTAATTAGATCTATTTTCATTTAGATAATATTTAAAAATGATATACTTTCGTGCCAATTCGACTTTTAAACCACATACTTTATTTTCCATCCAATTTGTATTTTTTTAACGGGGGGGCGGTTTTGCCCGGTCGTAAAATACGCTTAAATATATTTTAATTTGTCCAGATTATTCTAGAGTCGTGATTTCAAAGTAAAAAAACGTATTTAGGTGGCATCAGCTAGAATCGAAACCGAACGCAAAACTGTAGCATTCAAAGCTGGTGACGTTACCACTGTACCAACGTGGCACACATATAAACTGATTAAAAATAAAAATTAAAAATAAACTAAGATGGATGTACAAAATGTATAACAGTTTTTTTTAAATTTTGATCCTTTTTGACCTTTTAAAAACTATTTTAATTGATTAAAGACCCACAAAAAATCCAATCTTTTGAGGCTCCCTAGTGCCGCTTTGGGACTTTTAGTTTCAGGAGAGATAGAGTTTGAAAATATGAAGACAGACAGACAGACATATAGCCTTTTATATAATAGATTTACAAAAATTAAAACGGTTGGCTCACCCCCCCATATATATATATATATATATATATATATATATATATATATATATATATATATATATATATATATATATATATATATATATATATATATTGTTACGACCCGGAATGTCTAGGGGTAAAAGTCGTAACACAAAATATAAAAATTATTTAAAAGAAATTAGTTTTCCCGGGTTTTTAGATACGGGAGGGATATATCCATTTTCTCGAAAGACATTTATAAACACAAGACAGGGATAAACACATCCAAGTAATAATACCGAGGCCAATGGAAAAATTAACACAATTTTATTTACATATATAAAAATATATTGTAACGAAAATAAAAGAGAATGTGTGACTAGATGAACAAACAAACTTGGAATAGATTCGAGAGAGAATTTCCGCGCAAAAGAAAAAAAAACAGTTCATATCCTGTCGTCTGCTTGTAACTCCAAAATGGAAGGACAGCCTTTTTGTGTTTTTGTTTTTGTTATTGTTTTCATATATGAGAGAGAGATATAGAGAGAAAAATAAACAATAGACTCACTCAGCGTCGGGTTTTAAATATTTCTATCGCATTCCTTTCTTTTTAAACAATTTCATTCCTTCGTCTATATTGAATACATTATCCTTCCTAATTATCGCCTTTTTTTCGTTTTCTCTGTCGTCAAAATATCTCGTTCATTTCTTCGCTGTCGTTAGCATCACAAAACGTTGTCACCATCGCAAACACTGTCGCTTAACCCACCTCTTCGACTGCTATGTCGTCACTGACTCGCCACCCTGCGCCGCTCCTTTCCCTCTCTCTAATGGTATACCTTTCTCTCTCTCTCTCTCTTTGGCGTCCCCTCTCTCACTGCATGACCTGCATCGCTCTCGCGTCACTCGCTCAATAATACGCGATGCGGATGCCTGCGGCTTTCCCTCTCTCTAGTTTCATCTCTTCTCTCTCCCCCTCTCTCTTTCTTTACAGTTTATAGGTGTCCCCTCGCTGTATTTTCATATGTTCTCTCTCTCTCTTTTTCTTTTTCCCGATGTTTACAAATTCACTGAGAGCAGACGATAATATAAAACGCGATAAAAACAATTTTCTCTCTCGACTTTTTTTTTTTTAATTTTTTTTTATAATGTTAAAAATAATTATTGTCTCAAATTATATATTTTTTTCACATATTTGTAACACCCCCTCCCATATTAGAAAAAAAGAAAATCTTTTCCAAAGATTTTTTTTTTTTTTCATACTTGTTTTGTCCGGTCCCACACGTTTTCGTGTGATATTGAAGTTTACACGATATGGGTGTTGCTTAATAGGGGTGACCTTTTCGATTTCCACATCATGTTGCACGATGTTCGTTTCTTTAGGAACGTCGGGAAAGAGATCGCTATAGCTCCGAATGAGGACGGCCATATCGTTTCTTTCGCTATTTGTTAAATGAGATAGTACGGGTGTAAGATTGGCTAATATCTCTGAGTTTGATAGCCTCGGAGGGTGGTTGTCTTTCCCCGGGATTCTTTCACTGTTCTCCTCGGGTCCTTTTATGGAAGCAGACGGAGTTGTGACTACAATAAGGTTTATTTTATCCCTTTCAAAATACGGTTTGAGCATATTGATATGGCACATCTGTGTCGCCTTTCTACGATCAGGAGTATTTATTATATAGTTTAGTTCACTGACCTTCCGAGCAATGGTGTAGGGGCCGTGGAACCGAGCTTTAAGTGGATGACCAGATAATGGTAACAAAACAAGCACATTGTCTCCGACTTTGAAATTCCTGGGGGTAGTATTTCGGTCATAATGTTGTTTCATTCTGGCTTGAGCTGTTCGTAATCTTTCACGTGCCAATCGGCTGGTTTCATATAGTCGGTTTCTTAACCTTGACACATACTCCAGCATGGGTTCACAGGTGACTCCTTCCTGCAGCCATTTTTCTTTTAACAATGCTAGGGGTCCACGTACTGAGTGGCCAAATATTAGTTCGAACGGGCTGAATCCTAGAGACTCCTGTGTGGCGTCTCGCGCTGCAAACATCAAAAAGGGAATACCCTCATCCCAATCTTTCTGGTGACTAAGGCAATAGGTCCAGATCATGGGTTTCAGTGTAGAGTGAAATCTCTCTAGGGTACCTTGGGACTGGGGATGATATGCGCTTGACTTTACGGTTTGTACGCCCAGCACACTCATGGACTGTCGAAACATCCTGGACATGAAATTCGATCCTTGATCAGACTGTATTACCCTCGGAAGTCCGACCATGGAGAAGAAGTTGAGAAGAGCCCTTGTGATTTTCTCAGCAGATATGTTCCTGAGCGGGACTGCTTCTGGAAATCTGGTAGATGCGCAGAGGATAGTGAATATATACTGATTTCCTCGTTTGGTCTTAGAAAGTGGACCCACGCAGTTGATTAAAACGCGACAAAATGGTTCTTCAAAAGCGGGTATAAGATGTGGGGGGGGCGATTGGTATCTTCTGATTCGGCTTGCCTGCCATCTGGCAGGTGTGGCAAGTTCGGCAAAAGTTGGATACATCTTTGCAGACTCCAGGCCAGTAAAAGTGTTTGGTGATCCTATCATAGGTTTTACGGACGCCTAAATGGCCTCCCAAGGGGGTTTCGTGCGCTATTTCCAACACTTCGGCCCTACGTACCTTTGATAACACTAGTTGGTATATCACCGCCCAGTCTTCGTGAGCTGGGGATTGCGGGGGTCTCCATTTCCTCATCAGTACACCATTTTTTATAAAATATCCAGAGGGTATTTTTTCCAGTTCTTCTTTGGGCAGTGCATCTTCGAAGAGGGGGGAAATCCCATCATCCTTCCACTGTTCTTGTATGATCTGTTGCCACGAAGCGGGAACTTGTAGGGAGGTTTCGTTGGTATGGGTATTATTTGGATCTGTGGGTGGCGAGTTGAGCTTCCCCTCAAGATTCATGAATGATTTCGATAGGTCGATTTCCTCATCCTCCCTGGACCGATCTTTTGCCTCTAACCTTTCCTCTGCTGTTCTTTTTGCGGACTGGGCACGGGTTACTGCACACGCTGGGAAGATGCCGGGGTATTGTTCCTCTATCATCTCAGTGTTTTCTGAAGTGTTTGGCTCCACCATCACTCTCGGGTGGGGAACAACTCTTTCACCGGCTAGATCATTCCCGAGTAACATTGAGATACCCTTCATGGGTAGGCTATCGACTACGCCTACTTCCACCAGACCACGTACTATGTTCGAATCAAGAGAGATTCGGTGGATCGGTACGTTAATATACCTTCCCCCAATTCCGCGAATTATGGCGGATTCTCCTGTTGCTGTCTGTGACTCGCATGGCATACTCTGTTTTAAAACCAGCGATTGGGTTGCTCCAGTGTCGCGAAGGATTTTTACTTTCCGCCAATTCGTGTGGTCAGTTATCGGATATATCAGACCATCCGACACAAATGGTTGGAACTCCTCCCTGATTTTATCGCCGTCGTCCTCTGCAGGGGGTTGGTAGATGGTGATAAAGCCTTGCGGTTTACCAAGTGGTCTTTTCATCGAGTTCACATTTTCCCTTGCGTGGCAGTTCATTGTAATATGTCCAACCTTCCTGCAATAATAGCATGTTACAGGCCTATGTGTATTTGTCATTTGATAGGTGGGTGGTTGGATCAAGTTGTTTGGGGATCTGTTTCTGATGTTAGGGGGTCGATATATCTTACTGTCTGGACTATGCCCTAAGCTGTGGGTAACGCTGCTTGTTTTCCGGGGGTTCGAGCGAGTCTCGGATAATTTTAGGGGTTTATTTCCCTCGCATGCATGCGTCAGGGCGTACTCGTCGGCAAGGATCGCCATTACGTATGTTGTGTCGATCCGTCTCTCGTCTAGGAATAATTTTAGTTCACTAGGGAGGCAGCTCTTGAACTCCTCCATCAAGATCATTTGACGGAGTTTTTCGTAATCAAAGGTGGCATCTTTAGCCGAGGTCCATCTATTGAAATGAGTTTCTTTCTGACGGAAGAATTCGACGTACGTCTGGTCTTCTTCCTTTTGGCATGACCGAAATCGTTGCCGATATGCCTAAGGCACTAACTCGTAACTATGGAGGATGGCACGTTTCAGGCGGTCGTAGTCGGTGCAATCTGCTAAAGATAGGGAGGTATATACTTCCTGTGCTTTTCCTTTCAGTGCCGTCTGTAGCAGCATCGGCCATGCATCCCTGGGCCATTTAGCGCTCAAAGTTATCTTCTCAAAATGTAGAAAATACCCGTCCACATTTTCTTCGTGGAACGTCGGTACGAGCCGGATATTTCTGGGGATGTCAAATTCTTCCCTTCTTTCCTCACGGGGTTCAGGTCTGCTCTCTGTCAAAATCCGCAACACGGACTCGTCCACTAGGTCATTATCGACCAAAGGTTCTGTCACTATCTCAATTAGTTTGGCTTTCCGCATACCCGGTCTGTAGTCTAACTTATACTCTCTCGCTATCGATAATATGTCATCTTTTTTCATCTTGCACAGTTCTTCAAATGACGGTGACTCTAGGAATGCTTGAACCAGTGCCATTTTTTTTTTTTTTTTTTTTTTTTTTTTTTTTTAAACACCTCTTGTTACTTTAAATGTGTCCACTATCTAGTGTCTTTGGAAAAGGATAATCCCGGACGAGAGCCCCATTTATGTTACGACCCGGAATGTCTAGGGGTAAAAGTCGTAACACAAAATATAAAAATTATTTAAAAGAAATTAGTTTTCCCGGGTTTTTAGATACGGGAGGGATATATCCATTTTCTCGAAAGACATTTATAAACACAAGACAGGGATAAACACATCCAAGTAATAATACCGAGGCCAATGGAAAAATTAACACAATTTTATTTACATATATAAAAATATATTGTAACGAAAATAAAAGAGAATGTGTGACTAGATGAACAAACAAACTTGGAATAGATTCGAGAGAGAATTTCCGCGCAAAAGAAAAAAAAAACAGTTCAATGCTAGGGGTCCACGTACTGAGTGGCCAAATATTAGTTCGAACGGGCTGAATCCTAGAGACTCATGTGTGGCGTCTCGCGCTGCAAACATCAAAAAGGGAATACCCTCATCCCAATCTTTCTGGTGACTAAGGCAATAGGTCCAGATCATGGTTTTCAGTGTAGAGTGAAATCTCTCTAGGGCACCTTGGGACTGGGGATGATATGCGCTTGACTTTACGGTTTGTACGCCCACCACACTCATGGACTGTCGAAACATCCTGGACATGAAATTCGATCCTTGATCAGACTGCATTACCCTCGGTTCTCCGACCATGGAGAAGAAGTTGAGAAGAGCCCTTGTGATTTTCTCAGCAGATATGTTCCTGAGCGGGACTGCTTCTGGAAATCTGGTAGATGCGCAGAGGATAGTGAATATATACTGATTTCCTCGTTTGGTCTTAGGAAGTGGACCCACGCAGTCGATTAAAACACGGCAAAATGGTTCTTCAAAAGCGGGTATAGGATGTAGGGGGGCGATTGGTATCTTCTGATTCGGCTTGCCTGCCATCTGGCAGGTGTGGCAAGTTCGGCAAAAGTTGGATACATCTTTGCAGACTCCAGGCCAGTAAAAGTGTTTGGTGATCCTATCATAGGTTTTACGGACGCCTAAATGGCCTCCCAAGGGGGTTTCGTGCGCTATTTCCAACACTTCGGCCCTACGTACCTTTGATAACACTAGTTGGTATATCACCGCCCAGTCTTCGTGAGCTGGGGATTGCGGGGGTCTCCATTTCCTCATCAGTACACCATTTTTTATAAAATATCCAGAGGGTATTTTTTCCAGTTCTTCTTTGGGCAGTGCATCTTCGAAGAGGGGGGAAATCCCATCATCCTTCCACTGTTCTTGTATGATCTGTTGCCACGAAGCGGGAACTTGTAGGGAGGTTTCGTTGGTATGGGTATTATTTGGATCTGTGGGTGGCGAGTTGAGCTTCCCCTCAAGATTCATGAATGATTTCGATAGGTTGATTTCCTCATCCTCCCTGGGCCGATCTTTTGCCTCTAACCTTTCCTCTGCTGTTCTTTTTGCGGACTGGGCACGGGTTACTGCATACGCTGGGAAGATGCCGGGGTATTGTTCCTCTATCCTCTCAGTGTTTTCTGAAGTGTTTGGCTCCACCATCACTCTCGGGTGGGGAACAACTCTTTCACCGGCTAGATCATTCCCGAGTAACATTGAGATACCCTTCATGGGTAGGCTATCGACTACGCCTACTTCTACCAGACCACGTACTATGTTCGAATCAAGAGAGATTCGGTGGATCGGTACGTTAATATACCTTCCCCCAATTCCGCGAATTATGGCGGATTCTCCTGTTGCTGTCTGTGACTCGCATGGCATACTCTGTTTTAAAACCAGCGATTGGGTTGCTCCAGTGTCGCGAAGGATTTTTACTTTCCGCCAATTCGTGTGGTCAGTTATCGGATATATCAGACCATCCGACACAAATGGTTGGAACTCCTCCCTGATTTTATCGCCGTCGTCCTCTGCAGGGGGTTGGTAGATGGTGATAAAGCCTTGCGGTTTACCAAGTGGTCTTTTCATCGAGTTCACATTTTCCCTTGCGTGGCAGTTCATTGCAATATGTCCAACCTTCCTGCAATAATAGCATGTTACATGCCTATGTGTATTTGTCATTTGATAGGTGGGTGGTTGGATCAAGTTGTTTGGGGATCTGTTTCTGATGTTAGGGGGTCGATATATCTTACTGTCTGGACTATGCCCTAAGCTGTGGGTAACGCTGCTTGTTTTCCGGGGGTTCGAGCGAGTCTCGGATAATTTTAGGGGTTTATTTCCCTCGCATGCATGCGTCAGGGCGTACTCGTCGGCAAGGATCGCCATTTCGTATGTTGTGTCGATCCGTCTCTCGTCTAGGAATAATTTTAGTTCACTAGGGAGGCAGCTCTTGAACTCCTCCATCAAGATCATTTGACGGAGTTTTTCGTAATCAAAGGTGGCATCTTTAGCCGAGGTCCATCTATTGAAATGAGTTTCTTTCTGACGGAAGAATTCGACGTACGTCTGGTCTTCTTCCTTTTGGCATGACCGAAATCGTTGCCGATATGCCTCAGGCACTAACTCGTAACTATGGAGGATGGCACGTTTCAGGCGGTCGTAGTCGGTGCAATCTGCTAAAGATAGGGAGGTATATACTTCCTGTGCTTTTCCTTTCAGTGCCGTCTGTAGCAGCATCGGCCATGCATCCCTGGGCCATTTAGCGCTCAAAGTTATCTTCTCAAAATGTAGGAAATACCCGTCCACATTTTCTTCGTGGAACGTCGGTACGAGCCGGATATTTCTGGGGATGTCAAATTCTTCCCTTCTTTCCTGACGGGGTTCAGGTCTGCTCTCTGTCAAAATCCGCAACACGGACTCGTCCACTAGGTCATTATCGACTAAATGTTCTGTCACTATCTCAATTAGTTTGGCTTTCCGCATACCCGGTCTGTAGTCTAACTTATACTCTCTCGCTATCGATAATATGTCATCTTTTTTCATCTTGCACAGTTCTTCAAATGACGGTGACTCTAGGAATGCTTGAACCAGTGCCATCTTTTTTTTTTTTTTTTTTTTTTTTAAACACCTCTTGTTACTTTAAATGTGTCCACTATCTAGTGTCTTTGGAAAAGGATAATCCCGGACGAGAGCCCCATTTATGTTACGACCCGGAATGTCTAGGGGTAAAAGTCGTAACACAAAATATAAAAATTATTTAAAAGAAATTAGTTTTCCCGGGTTTTTAGATACGGGAGGGATATATCCATTTTCTCGAAAGACATTTATAAACACAAGACAGGGATAAACACATCCAAGTAATAATACCGAGGCCAATGGAAAAATTAACACAATTTTATTTACATATATAAAAATATATTGTAACGAAAATAAAAGAGAATGTGTGACTAGATGAACAAACAAACTTGGAATAGATTCGAGAGAGAATTTCCGCGCAAAAGAAAAAAAAAAACAGTTCATATCCTGTCGTCTGCTTGTAACTCCAAAATGGAAGGACAGCCTTTTTGTGTTTTTGTTTTTGTTATTGTTTTCATATATGAGAGAGAGATATAGAGAGAAAAATAAACAATAGACTCACTCAGCGTCGGGTTTTAAATATTTCTATCGCATTCCTTTCTTTTTAAACAATTTCATTCCTTCGTCTATATTGAATACATTATCCTTCCTAATTATCGCCTTTTTTTCGTTTTCTCTGTCGTCAAAATATCTCGTTCATTTCTTCGCTGTCGTTAGCATCACAAAACGTTGTCACCATCGCAAACACTGTCGCTTAACCCACCTCTTCGACTGCTATGTCGTCACTGACTCGCCACCCTGCGCCGCTCCTTTCCCTCTCTCTAATGGTATACCTTTCTCTCTCTCTCTCTCTCTCTTTGGCGTCCCCTCTCTCACTGCATGACCTGCATCGCTCTCGCGTCACTCGCTCAAAAATACGCGATCCGGATGCCTGCGGCTTTCCCTCTCTCTAGTTTCATCTCTTCTCTCTCCCCCTCTCTCTTTCTTTACAGTTTATAGGTGTCCCCTCGCTGTATTTTCATATGTTCTCTCTCTCTCTTTTTCTTTTTCCCGATGTTTACAAATTCACTGAGAGCAGACGATAATATAAAACGCGATAAAAACAGAATTTTCTCTCTCGACTTTTTTTTTTAAATTGTTTTTTATAATATTAAAAATAATTATTGTCTCAAATTATATATTTTTTTCACATATTTGTAACAATATATATATATATATATATATATATATATATATATATATATATATATATATATATATATAATCTTGAGTTGAGCATGTTGGGAAGTGATACACGATTACACGATATACCATTAGCGTATTAAGCGATGCTTTTGTGTAAACAAATCGAGCTTAGGTAATCGGACGATGTCAAAATATCGTTACTTCACTACCTGCCCAGCAGCTGCCGTTTAGCGCAATGGTTCGCACCCTTGAGTGTCGTACGGGTGGTCGGGTTTCGATCCTGGCTTAAGGTAGTTGCTTGTCTAGCGCAATGAGCTCCGAAACAGTACTGTATGTGGATGACTATATATATATATATATATATATATATATATATATTATACTAGCTGTATATGCTTGGCGTTGCCAAGTTGAAACATATTATCAGGCGGAGAGTTTAGGCACATATTATTTAAGATACACCAAATATTTTTTGGTTCACAATATATATACCCTCCTCTCTCTCTCTCTCTCTATCTATCTATCTCTCTGCCTCTCTTTCTCTTTATATATATATATATATATATATATATAACTACTTCATTTACTCACATAAAATTAATATACGAAAGTATAAATTTATGCGTAAACTTTAAGTATTTACTTCAAAAGTGCTCAATACGTAGGTAGAGCTAGTTAGAAATTTAAATTACTATATATATATATATATATATATATATATATATATATATATATATATATATATAGAGAGAGAGAGAGAGAGAGAGAGAGAGGGAGGGAGGGAGGGAGAGAGAGATAGATAGATAGATAGATAGATAGATAGATAGATAGATAGATAGATAGATAGATAGATAATTGAATAAAATATTCAAATGTTAAATGAATAAAAATTAATAATAATAACAAAAACACATCCCAAATAGGGGCGACTTAGATAAATAAAACAAAGAGACGGTAACTCCCTCAAAACGCCCAGGAAGCGTAAAAAATACCACATAATCGCTAATAAAAATTAAATCAACTATCTTATTGTGAGAAATTCCATATTTAACTGCCATCTTTCATTTAGGCCGGCCATACAGCTCAAGTAGCCGGTGTGTGATTGGTTTAAATTTTAATGTGTCAGGTGATTTGACTTGGCGCCTTTTTTGTATTCATGCGTTTATTTTTCAGTCTAAGAAAAACACGGAACGGGATAGACTCGACCACAGCGGTTCTTTCTCGAGGAAGCCAGGACAATTCTTTCATGGACACCAAACAGTCGGTGAACGAAGGACACATCTCTACAAGCAGAGAAAACTTATTTTGCTGGACTTATTCGAATCAAGGAGGACATTCTACAACTGTTCGGCATCTTATTATCCAAATATTGGATCTTATCTCATTTCTTCTTGAGTCCCAAGGGGATCACATTATGCCTGATTATAGGCGCCATCATTCTCGCCGTGTTCATCATGATCATCATGGATCCTTACAAAGGAACAACGAACTAACAATCCAGCAATAGGAATTCGAACTGAAGGCCCCATGCGTATGGGGGCAAATATGTGTAGGAAAGAAATTTCTT
>NW_027633603.1:0-36879 GCF_053919585.1 Euprymna scolopes | reverse complement strand
ATACGATGCCTTACAAAAATTGCTCGCAAAAAAATCGACCCCTCCTTGTAGAAAACTGCCCAGTTGAGGGCGAAGGAATTAATGTTTTGGGCTAATTTTTCCATATTTGTCGTCCGAGACGTCGCGCTTCAAAATAATACTGATCTCATGAAAATCCGTCGCCTATGCCGAAAGTTTTAGGCATACATACATACACACATACATACATTTAAACAGACAGATGAGATTTATATTATATATGCAGCAATATGTAACTAATTTCAACATGAAAATTTTAATTAAAATTCAATTTTTCGTTTTGCGTTATTATTCAGAATAAGCAGCTAACCCTTTTATTTAATCTTATACAACAAATCATTTCCGATAGGTATTTGTGCTTGGGTCAAGATTGATAGTGAAGATCAGACCAGTAGATTTTCAGAATTTTTCTCAAGATTCACTGTTTTAAAGACATCCATGGCGTTTTCTTGTCTTTTCATTAATGTCTACAAAAGTTTTAAGTTATAAAGAATAATACTCTCTTACAATTAGTTCTAGCTTCTATATACTTCTGTCTGTTTAAACTGGACTTATATGTCGGTTGAATCTGCCTTTGAGCAATGGCAACTGCACAAGGAGACGTAAACCATTGGGGGGAGTGGGGCTTGCTATAGAATTTCCGTGTGGGAACATGTGCGTCAATTGCAGTTTTGAACCATTCCGTGGTCTCGTTTGCGCACTGTTCAGCTGGAAGAGAAAAGATATTTCGTCATGGGGCATTATACATTACAGGGTGGAATGATAAAATTGTCGCCCTAAAGAAAACAACAATACAGCTTTATTTTCAAACTTTTATTGAAAGTAATCAATTCAGGTAACTTGATTATGTAGTATAGCTGACATCTATTCAATGTAGCTGCCTTCAGCCTCAATCGCCGAAACTGGGAGCATGCCTTTTCTACAAGCGTGAGCTCGGCGGATACTCTGTGGATGGCTCCGACCAGGCTGGCTTTGATATTATGGAAGGTCATGTTTTTGATGTTTTCGACGTATGACGAAACGAAATAGTCCAACGGGTTCGGGTCAGGGGATGAAAGGGGGCCAATGAGAGAAGGGTATAAAATCGTAGCACTCCTTCTGAAGCAAGCCTGGATCTCTTTGGACTTGTGGGCCGGTACTGAGTCCCGCTGCCATACCCAGGGTTTGCCAGCAGCAACCTGATTACACCAGGGGATCGCCGCATTCATCAGCAGATCCTTGTACACTTTGGTGTTGACTTTCAAGCCGACTTCGAAGATGTGAGATGGTATGATGTGACCCTCACTTGAAACCACACCAAATTTCATAACTGTGAGTCGTCCAATGCATTGAGCTATGCTCTCAAGCTTTGAACCGTCCGGATTTGCATTTTGAGGGTGCTATGGTCCTGGTGTCATAACTTGGATCGGTAGAGAGCAGGAGTTGTACAGCCTCGCATCTCTGATCTCGCTTGTTAAATAATGTGTTACTTTCAGACATGATACAATGCTCCTATCGCTCTTGGTATTTGTACAAAACTGGTCAACTAGTAGCTGATCTGCAACAAAAAAAGAAAACCAGTTTTCATCCAACGGAAATGGAATCATGTCGTCTTTTCTAGGACGACAATTTTATCATTCCACCCTGTACTGAAAATTAATCTTTATTTCATGATGATAACCTCCATGCTTTTGTAGGCATCTTCTCAAAAGAAAGCGTGGGACGATGGATCTCTTAGAACTGCACAAGACGAAATACCATGAGGTGATGAGAAGTGTAGTGAAGCCCACGATGGACAAGATTGCCGTCGGATTTGCTCCTACATTTTTAGCAGGACTCCAAATTCAGGAAGTTTGAGGCTATTTCTATCGATAATAAGTTAAAGTCGGGCAGTGAGAAGGAACCGGAGGCGTTAAGGTCTTCTATGTAAACTGCAGATAGTGGTCTTGATTGTTGAGAGTAATTGCAATGTATTTTTGTGTTTACCCAATGCTTACAAGTATTAAAATAAATTGAATTGCACCCAACCTCTTTTTCACAAACTGGGCGGGAGACTTATCATGGGGGAGGAGGCTTTCCAACACTACAACCACTGATTATTACTTTGGTTTTGGTAACATTCACTGTCAGACCTTTATTTTCCATAGCATTCCTCCAAGTCTTTATTTAACTTAAGTCGGTCTTCCGTTGTTTCACACAAAAGTACTAATGTGATGTGGTCGAGTTGAAGAAATACAGTAGAACTCCAGCATACGGCATTCAAAATTAGTTACAAAATACAGTACAGTATATAATACACATTTATATAATCAAATACCGTAACCAGGGTCCGGAAAAAACATCATATTCCACATCGTAACCTGAAAAAAACGTATCCTAGGGCCACCGTATCTTGAGGATCTACTGTAGTTTCTCGTCAACCAAGAAAAAAGAACTCGCAACAACAAAATCGTTTGTTAGAAAAATATGAAATACTCTTTTATTTCTAGCTTTGTATTGCGCGCTTCAGTCGGTAGACAGGAGGCGGAGCAGGAGGGGGAGGATTTCAGTGACATAACGCAGTGACATGCTCGTGGCTACCGTCGCTTTTTGACTCGCTTCTCATTTGCTTCGCTTGTTTATATCGATCTGTTCTCGTTCGGATGTTTAACTAATTGACCTATTCGCCTCCAGCGACGTCAGTTTTGACAGGTTTGCACTTATCAGCCGGTTACGTAGCCTGCCGACCGCCTGTGTGTGTGTGTGTGTGTGTGTGTGTGTGTGTGTGTGTGTGTGTGTATGTCTGCGTCTGCACACGAATACACGCGACACTAAATCACCAGTATACAACATTTCTTCCAGATAACTCTTACAAAACGCGTTGAGCAATGCTTATAAGACACAAATGAAAAGAACGGACTCAATACAGAACCATAACATTAAAGCTGTAACTACATGTTTTGTTAATTCTACATGACTGTGCAAACGCAGAAATACATTAAAGCAACTTCCATTTCTTAAATAAAGGTTTTCTTAAATCAGGTGTAGAACGAAGCGTTTGGCCCAGGAACCACTACTGAACGTATAGCACAATGGTTGTTTAAGAAATTTCGCGGCGGCGACGAGAACCTTGAAGATGACGAGCGTAGTGGTCGGCCATCGGATGTTGACAAACGATCAATTAAAAGCCTTAATCGAAGCCAATCCACGCACAACTGTTCAGAACTTGCTTATAAGACAAAAATAAAAAACGCAACAGACTCAATCAATCGAACGTATACGACGATTCCTAACCACTTGAGAGAGATTAGAAGGACAAAAAAACTTGATAAATGGGCGCCTCACTACTTTAACGACAACCAAAATAAACACCGTTATAAAGTGTCATCTTCCCCTTTTTTTTTACGCAACATAAGCGATCAGTTCCTCGACCGGGTTGTGATTTGCGATGACATGCACTGTGGATGTGTTATCGGCAGCTCCAGTGACTCTCACTTCTCCTTATTTGTCCCTGAGTCCTCATTTCCAATGAGAGATCTTTCTGACAAAGGGTGAAGAAAAAGTTGCTTTCCAGGTCGGCAGTATTTACATGAACAGTGGCCTGAGATGTCGGAAATTTTCTGTTTCTATGTCTATCCTTGTCGCCATATCACTAGTAAGGGTGCTGGAGGTAAACGTTTTATCTGGGCTGACGTTACCCGCCTGATAGTAAGGGACCCGAACCTTGGATTAACCACTAAGGAGGTTGTCCTATCAGCAGGTGGAAAGTACTGGGACTGCTGTATTGCCATTTGGTGAATGGATCCTGGACCATGAAGTAGTTTCTTGTAGGGCCTCTCGATGCCATACTGGTGGGTAATTGTTACGGCTTTACCTTATCATGTACAAAAAAAATTCATTCCTATTTCTCTCACCTTCCCTCTCTGAACTGCTCTAAGCAAGTCTGTCGACCTACTCCACAAATCCAAAATCTTAATCATGAAAGGTTCTCAGAAAAAATACTCGATCAAACCCAAATCTTCAACTTCCAACGCAGATCCCCACTACCATGTCTCATTCTCCAACATCAGGGGTCTACGTTCCAACCTTCCAGAGGTTCAAACTATTACAGAAGACCAAGCCAGACCTATTATCTCACTTAACATATAAATCTGACCCCAAAAATCGCCATGGGCATAGAATATGTGCCTACATTAAAGATTGCTTTCCGTGTGGTAGGGATATCTCCAGAGAAAACCCTAATCTGTCGCCTCCCACAATAGCCGGGTATCTATCTTTAAGAGTATATCTGAGAAAATTGGCCGCATCCTGTCTGCTCATCGTTCGGCTAACATTCACATTTGTGGTGACTTCCATGTCCATAATGGCTGACCCACTCAAACAAGACAGATGATGAGGGGAAGTTCTGTCATGATATCGCCATCGTTTATGACCTCACTCAGATTGTTCACAAACCCATCCGTGTGCCCGATACTACCTTCTAAACCTTTTTCTCACAACTTCCCCTGAGCTATGTTCATGTTCCATTCTATCTCTTCTGGGGCCTTCCGACCACTCGGTTGTATCAGTTAAGATGAAAATGAAATGTAATAAGTCTTCAGATGTACCTCTCCACCGTACATTATATCGATACTCTATGGCTGACTGGGATAGCTTCTGTACATTTATATCTGATCTACGTCTGCATTCCATGTTTAAAAAGGATGTGTCCTCTATAGTATCAGACCAGATCGAATTGTAGTCATAGACCGATTCATACCATCCAAAAAATTCCAACAAAAACCTAACCGCCAGCCATGGTTCTCCCCAGAATGTGATGGTGCAATCGCACACAGAAATCACTTTTTCCATAGCTACCAACGTAATAGATGTACTGAGACTAAAGCTGCTTTCAGGACTGCCACCAACCAATGTAAAAGAGTAATAAAAATGCAAGCGAGCTATATGCTCAGTCCATTAAATTCAAAGTAGCTGAGCAGCAGTTTGGTCCCCACCAGTTTTGGCCAATAGCAAACAGGATCCTGAACAGAAGCGTGCGTTCTATCCCAACCATCATCAATGGATCTGAGGTCATCTCGTCAGCATCAGACAAGGCCAAACTATTTGCCAAGAACTTTGCAGCTAATTCTACCCTATGCGACGAAGGCCATCAACTCCCCGTATTTCCTCCTATAACAGACAACACGCTATGCAACACACAAATATCTGTGCGTGAGGTCGCATAGATAATAAAGAACCTTAATTCCAGTAAAGCAACTGGCCCAGACGGCATTCCAATTATAGTGTTGAAAAAGCTTCAACCAGAACTTGCTCCCATACTTACAAAACTGTTTAAGCATTGTCTTAAGGAGAAGTGCTGCCCAACACTCTGGAAAACCTCATCATTATGTCCTGTATTTAAGAATTCAGGTGATAAGTCATCTCTCTCTCTCTCTCTCTCTCTCTCTCTCTCTCTCTCTCTCTCTCTCAGTACAGACCAATAAGTTTCCTGTGTGTCATGAGTAAGTTGCTAGAATCCATATTAAATAAAGAAGTAGTCAGCCACCTCAACAGAAATAACCTTCGTAGTGGCATGCAATATGGTTTCCGTTCTGCTAGATCTACAGCAGATGTGCTAACGGTTGTATCTCATAAGATTAGTGAATCTCTCGACAAAGGTTTCCTTTCTAGGGCAATTACTCTTGACATATCAAAGGCCTTTGATAATGTATTGCATAAAGGCCTACTTCACAAGATTTCCAGCTAGGGTATAACTGGAAATGTTTTCTCAATTATTTAATCATTTCTCTTTGATAGCCTCATAAGAGTAGTGGTTGATGAAATCAGAGGCCCAGAGTATTAATGCTGAAGTCTCTCAGGGGTCCATCCTGGGCCCAACTCTCTTCCTGATCTACATCAATGATCTCTCAAAACACATACTTAAATCATTCGTCGACATCTATGCTGATGACACAACCATCTATGGCAACACACCAAAGGCCGTAAATGAGTTCTCTCTGATTCTCTTACATCATCAACGCTCTGATCCCCATCTGGCATCAATTGAAATGGATGGCTCTCGTCTTGGGGAGGCTCCATGTTTTGACAAGCTTCTGGTTTTGACCTTTACTCCTGATCTGAAATGGAACACGTACATCAAATCCATCGCTGGAAAAACGTTGGGATTCTTCTACCGCTCCAGAAGATATCTCACTTCTGATGCAATTCTCTATCTATATAAAAGCCAAGTACATCCAAGGATGGAGTACTGCTGCCACATCTGGGCGGGAGCTGCTAAAAACAGCCTACCCTGCCTTGACAGAGTACAAAATAGACTTCGTAGCTTAGTGGGGAATGTCCTTTCTCTTCCCTGCAACCTCTCTCTCACAGAAGAGACGTTGCGAGCTTGTCTTTGTTTTATCATTATTTCCATTGCAAGTGCTCGTCTGAGCTCCAATCTCTGGTCCCTCCTCGCCAGTCTTTCACAAAAAAACACCCGTCTAGCTGAAACCACTGGCAATAATTTTCCCACTCTTTATCTGTGCTTAAATCAAAACGTAGATTCCATGAACCAAGCTTCTTTCTTTGCCCGCATATGGAACTCTCTGTCGTTTGCCTGCTTCCCACCTGACTACAACTTAGATGTCTTCAAGTCCAACATAAACAAATTCCTGATGAATCGTCACCCTTAAGTAAGACACTTTATCAAATCTCCATTACTAACGATTACTACGATATTATCTCATTGATTACTGTACATGCAATAACACTTATCCCCGAGTGGCCTCCAGGCCTTGATAAGTGATGACGTCCATGTAGAAAAAAAACTTAACTTCGCAGATGTAAGAAATTCTATACTGAAGTCGTAATTCAGTAGAATGGCCCCCTCTTTGCAGTTTGTTGGCTGTGTAAGTTGGAAGACCATTTTTGGTGCCAAAGATGGTTATAAGTGGCTTATGGTCAGTTTGTAATTTAAATTTACAACCGTGTAAAAATCGCTGGGATTTTGTAACCCCGAATATGATCCCCAGTGCTTCCTTTTCGATTTGGGAGTAATTCTTCTCGGCAGGCATTAAAGTTCTTGACACATGGGCAATCGGTTTAGTGGACCCATCAGACGTCTTGTGTAGAATGCACGCCCCGATCCCATAAGAACTTGCGTCAGTTGCGACAACAATCTCTTGTTTCGGATTGAAATACTTCTTTTAATTTTTAAACGCTGCCTGGCACTTAGGGGTCCAGTCCCATTTTTTGTCCTTTTTTAATAGTACATTCAATGGCGAACGCAATTCATGCATGTTCTTAATGAACGTTTGATGATATTTCGCGAGCCCTACAAAACTCTGCAATGTAGTTACATTATGAGGTTCTGGCATGTCTTTTATAGCTGTGGACCTCTTCATATCGGGTTTCCTTCCGTTCTTATCTATTATATGATCCAAGTATTTAATTCGTTCCAAAAAAATCGCATTCGTATTCTTTTATTCTGTCAAACACTTGAAATGCATGATCTCTATGTTGTTCAATAATTTGACTACGCATCAGAATATCGTCCACATAACAAATTGCGAAATCCAAACGGCTTAGCAAAGTATCGATTACCTGTTGAAAAATTGCAGGTGCTACTTTTATACCAAATCCTATCTATTGAATTTATAAAGTCCCTCGTGCGTTGAGATACAGCAACGTTTCGAGCTATCTTCATATACTGGTATCTGTAGGTACGCCTCGCTTGGGTCTATTTTGGAAAAAAAAAAATTTCCGCCATTTAACTTAGCGAATATTTTGTTTGGATTTGGTAGCGGGTAGTGATGATCCTTGAGCGTCGCATTCAATCCGGTCGAGAAGTCCGCGCAAACCCTAATCTCTTTAGATTTTTTTTTCACGTATACGGTGGGGGCTGCGCACTCACTATAGTTAATGGGGGTCAAAATCCCAGTGTTAACTAGTCTTTCCAATTCTCCTTCAATTTTTCCCCCTGGAAGCAAACGGTACGCTCTATGGCTTTTTGAATATTAGTTTTGCTTCATCCAGCAATTCGAATCTCGCCTTTATTTTTGTGCAGCATCTCAGTTTTTCAGAGAAAACTCTTGGAAAAGAGTTTTTGAGATCTTTTTTGAGTTTGTTGGCTTCGGCCGTTAGGTTTTTGACTCCGTGACAAAAATCACTCATTGGCGAGTCCCATGATTAAAATTTCTGAATCCGATCCGTCTCGAATAAGTTCGTTGCGTTCCTTAGAACGAACACTTTTTTGTCGTTCTTTTTAGAGACACCTTAATAACTATCTCACCCTCAAAGTTTATTTTTTTCACCAGTTACCGATCTTGCGACTTTATTCGTCTTTGTCATCGTGGGTTTTCCTATTCTCTTCCACGTGTGAAAATTTATCATTGATAAATCCAACCCTGAATCGAGCTGCAGTTTCACTTCTTCATTTCTGATTCTCACCGTAACATATTTCCTCATATTCTCTGTTGGTGAAGGATCCATTTTTGCAGTTTTACGTAGCTCTTTTTTTCTACTTTTGCTCTGTAATATGAGGCCTTGTGTCCTGATCGCTTGCATAGGTCACATGTTATTTTCCTTGGGTACTGACATGCATTGTACCCATGAAGTCCTCCACATTAGCTACAAGGGGTCCTAGGATTTTGTCTATCCTGATAATTTTGTGAAGGTTTTTTTGCCTCTTGGTTGGTAATTGCTGGCGGGCGGGTGTCCTTTATTTTTTAAGCGTATTTTGTTTTAATGTGAGCGATACCTGCTTTCTCTATGTTTCGGGAATCTTGCTTCATTGCCACGAACCGCTGACAATCTTCAGCCAGTTTCTGAAGTGTCAAATCATGTTCTAATTCCAATTTATTTATATCGGCGTCTTTTGTGGCTAACAAACCTTGTGTGAATATTAAGCATTTGAAATTGTCCTCCGTTAATGACGACAATTTGAAATCATCACAGTGCTTATTAATTATAGACACAAAAGTCGTATAGTCCTGACTTTCCTTACGTGTAAGATTCATGCATTTCCATCTTTTATATAAAAAAGGCTTCATTTTGTACAGTATAACTCCATTAACAGTTTGACTGCCTCGTCAAACGACAATTCGTTGGTTTTTCTTGGTAAAATATAGTCCACGAATTTGTTATGTTCGGATTTACCTAACTTCCGTAGCAATAAACGAACCTTCTTTTGATCCGTCCATGCACTGCAATCAATCTTAAAAAGGTCTTCAAATCTTCGGAAATATGCCTTGGACGGGAGCATAGTGAAATGTATCAATACCTGACCAGATCGCATTTTGGGAAAAGACCGTGCTGATTTCTTCTCTGCTGTCCTTATTCACTAAAACTTGCGTTATCAAATCCATTTTTTATCTAACTTGTTTTGTTACTCTAAATGTAATTTTTCAATTCCAATATTTGTTCGCTCATTTCTTTCTTTTCTCTTTCCTGTTTTTCCTCGAAGTATGTCATTAGTTCTAACTGCTTTTCCAATGTTTGTTCGTTCATTTCTTTCTTTTCTCTTCCCTGTTTTTACTCGAGGTTTCTCTTCGATCTGTTTTTTATTGTCAGTTGCATTTTGTCGCTTTGTTTCTATATTGCTACTCGCTTCTCCTGTATTGCCACTTGTTCTTCTCGTAACCTTTTTTCCGGTTCTAATTGTTGACTTTGTTGGCATTTCACCATTTCCGAAATTTGTTTTGCAAAATCGTAGATTTTTTTTTTTTTTTTTTTTTTTTTTTTTAAGGTTTAGAGTCAATATGACAAAATGAGTTTTTTCAGAAACAGCAAAATTCGTTGATTTACTTTTCCTATAGTACCAAACTCTATAGAAAAAAAAACGTTACAAAATTCATACCTGGATATTTAACGAATATTTCTTTCATGTAGTTATTTCCTCGTGTGGCAATTTGCCTGAGAAAATAATTCGGCGTTTGCATTTATACAGAAAGCAGTAGATTTCGTTTGTCATTTTTCAATTACTTTTTCGAGTGTTCTTTATCCCGTGTTTGTGGATTTTTACGCTCGAATTTTGTTTTTTTACAATGTAAACAAGTAAGTTTTCCCGTTTTCCACCGAACTTTTGAAAAATAAATACTTTTAAAGTTTCGAATTTCCCCCGAGTGTAGGGGAAATTATTTCGAATATCCGCGTGTGTTCTTTAATCCTTTTGGTCGTCAAATGTTGTTTTCAAATGGCTGTTTTTTATTTTTTTAGAGTGAGTCCTTGCCGGAATATTCGTCATCCAGTTGTTGTAAGCAATTGTTGTAGATTAGTCCGGGAAGTTCTTGAATCGTCCTCGTCAGCCAGTTGTTATAGACCCGTGCTAGGGGTCACAAATGAAAGAAACCACAAGTAGTGTAAAGTGTATAAAATATAATATGTATTTATCATAAAGAATACAGGAGCCACTAAAGTGGTATGAGAGGAACGTGTTCGTTGCATGCGGTTAAACATGGTATGAATGTCTCCATTTAGTCTCTGAAACCAGTGGTATTCATAGGACTGGTTGATTCCACTTAGTTCTCAAATCGGGGTGATTTGTACCCACAACAATTATTATTATTATTATTATTATTATTATTATTATTATTATTATTATTATTATCATTATCATCATCATCATCATCATCATTAATAATAATAATAATTATTATTATTATTATTATTATTATTATTATTATTATTATTATTATTATTTTATTATTATTATTATTATTATTTTTATTATTATTATTATTATTTTTATTATTATTATTATTATTTTTATTATTATTATTATTATTATTATTATTGTTATTATTATTTCCTTATAATATTATACCAAAACATTTTGTCACTTACTTATAATTCAACGTAATTTCTACCAAACTTTCAAACCTAACGACTGAGGCTCTATGATTATTAATACGAAATCAGTATGAAGTAAAATATATTTAAGCGTATTTTACGACCAGGATACGCTAAGGGGGCCACTACAATATATTATGTTCAATATAATGATAAATAAATATTTGACTCTATGATAATGAATACGAAATCGGCGTACATTAAAATATAATATTTAAGCGTATCTTACGACCGGGGTAACGTCGGGATGCATTCTAGTATATATATATATATATATATATATATATATATATATATATATATATATATATACCGTTTTTCCGGTGTATAAGACAACCGTCAGATAAGACGAGGTACAAAATTGGAGCGAAATTTAATAAATTTATCATGTATCGGTTGAATAAGAAGACTGTTTAATCACAGAACTATGTTTGTTTAGCTTAGGCACCACCCGGTATCTTATGAAATATTGGTTTTTAAAGATGATTTTTTAACTTTCAGCATCGTCTTATACGCCGATATATATATATATATATATATATATATATATATATATATATATATATATATATATATATATATATATATATGCGTGTGAAAATAATGACCTTTGATGTGGGTCGCATCATTTTTATCGTTTCTGTTGTTGTTTTTTTTTATCTTTGTTTGTTTGTTTTGTTTAGTTTTTTTTGTTTTTTTGTGTTTCTTTTTTGTTTTTTTTTTTTTTTTCGTTTCTTTTCTTTTCCTTAATCCCAGCCCCTTTCGGGGTTCCCGGGCTTTTCTATTACGACCGCCATGTCTGCAACAAGCGATATCAGATATTTAATAAAGTATGGCAACATTATTAAGATGAGGGTCAAGTGAAACTTTCCAGTTAATGAATATTAGGTTATTTGGATAAAAATAACAAAAGAACAGAAGAAATCTGGGTCGAAAGCCGAAGTCGTCATCAATCATCCTTCCGATGCTGACCAGGCCAATCTGTGTCGGCCATCAGTAAGGCCCCCGAAAACAAAGACATGGGATGGGATCAACTTTCATTTAAAACCCCCTTTTTTTATTTATTCATTTAGTGTAAAGGGCCACGGCTCTTGGCTGTCTGTTCTTTTGAATGGGTCGGCTTGAATATTATTGAAAAAGCTGTAGACGTACCTTTCAACGGAGACCGTTTTAAAATTTGATTAGAAGTCAATACGCACCCTTTTAATTAAGGCCAATGTTATTTTATTTTTATCAGAGCATTTTGGCGACTTGCAGATAGTTTTTTTTTATTGTTCGATTATTTGTTGTGTATCGTTTTATGTTATGTTATGTTATTTATTTATTTTGTTAATAGATATGTCCACGTATTTATATAAGAAGCTTTGTCTGTTAATCCGCTTCAGTTTCAAGAGGTACCCCCAAAATTCACCACAGAATCCCCCCCATGTAAAACTATGTAACTTTATTATAAGTTAATATTATCAATATAAATTTTGTACCATTTAAAAGAAGGGCAAAAATAAAATTAAAAAATATATATATATATTCTTCGTACGAAAATAATGAAATTGCTGTACGAAAATCGTGTTTACATATTGTTCACTTTTAAATAACGTTCCCATGTAGTAAGCATTCCAAACGTGAAAACATACCCCTTTTCAATAAATCTAGCAAAAATCAACTAATGGTCAGATTTTGGTGAAATTTTCGATACGTATCCATTTTAGAATGAAATTATATGGAAAATGCTGTTTCCTTAAAATATATGTGGGGAAATATTTTTTAGTGCATATCCCACCCCCATATTTATTTTTTTGAAAATTGAACAAAATATATTTACATCGATCGAATTTCTATTTATTATGAAAAAAGAGTTCAAATAAGTAAAAAAAAATATTTACTTTTTAAAAATTTAAATACACGTATTGAACAAACACTTACCTTGAACGTGCTATTAAAGATTGATATAAATTTAATATTATTTTTTAAATAGCGTTTTTTGATCAATATATACTATTATCAGTTGAATTGCCGAGAAAACGAAACTTTCTAAAAAATAATTCATTTTTAAAAGATTAAAACGATTAAAATTACACTATTTCAAAATGTTCCGTTGCAACAGATTTTTAATTGTGTTTAATTTTTTTTAATATTAAGTTTTAATATAAAACTATTTTATCGCCAGATTAAAACCGATTAAAAATATTTATTGCACAAAAATAAAGATTTTGTAGACCCACTACGATATCTAATTTGTCTCTTTTTACCAAAAAAAAAAGCATGAAAGCCGGTAATTAACCAAATGGACACTCGTACATATTTAGTAAAACCGCATTTCATATTTCATATACAAATGTTTATAATATTATTAATCATTAAACTGTGAAAAATCTTAAAACCTAACAAAATTATAACAAATATTAATTATTAATTGCAGTTTGAAGAAGAAAACAAAGGTTTTTAAAAAATCATTAAGTCGCTTTTGCTTTTCCATAGTTCGTATAGTTAACACAAGTCTGACGTCACGGAATCATGCACTCATTTCTTCACAATCGTTTGGCAGGGCCTAAGTTTCAAACAGTTATTTGATGATCGGTCGATCTCGGTTAAACTTTGTGTAAGATTTTCATCGATAATGCGAAACTTAACTGAATGCAGTCTACTAGATTATATATCTATCTATACATCTATAAAAGTGAAAAATGTTTGTGTGTGTGTGTGTGTGTGTGTGTGTGTGTGTGTGTGTGTGTGTGTGTGTGTGTGTGTGTGTGTGTGTGCATTTCCCTACCAAATAACTCAGTCACTTTTCAGTCTACAGACTCGAGATTTGACATAAGGAGCACTGAGATTTGGGAAAATCCGTTTTAATCAGGTTTAGGCCATAAATTTGGCTGTCAAAGGCCAACAACAAATTAATTTAAATGATTGGGGGGGGGGGTACGGAGAAGTGGGTTGTTTTTATTTTTTTTTTTTTTACTGGGAATCGAAATATGATTATAAAAACATTGATTGAAAAGTTTGCGTAAAAAAATATAATTTTAAGAAAACAATTTTGAAATGAAAGCAACATTGAACTTTTATAAAATAGTTTGTTTTTGTTTTTTTGTTTTTTTTCGAACAAATAAATAATTTTAAACATTCTTTGGAATTGTCAAGATTTTTTGTCAAATGAATAAATTTCAAGCAATTTTACAATAAATACTAAATAGCAACTTCGTTAATTTTACGACTCGCCCCAGCATATTATAAACACCCCTACCTCCCCCCATGTTAAAATGGCTTTAGGAATGAACACCCAAACCTCCCCATGTTAAGAACGGCTTTCGAGGTTTGTGGAAGGGCGTGTTTAATTTGAAAGCCGTTTTTAACATGGGGAGATTAATACGTTGAGGCATGTCGTAAAAATGAAACAGTTTAGAAAAAGTTAAAACAAACTTTTTTATGTAAACAATGTCGTGAAAGAAATTAAACAATTAAAACGCAATGTTTGATGAGTGAAAAGCCTTAAGATAAACAAAGGAATTTAAATTTTTTTAAAAAATCGGTAAGATACATGAATGTATAAAAATTTAAAAAATATTTTGTTTTTGTTTTTTTGTGCTAACGCAGAGAGTGATCCGCGCTATTTTTTAAATCGTATTTCCACGTTTGATTAAAGTTTTATATGTTTTTTATTCAATTGTAAGGTTAAAGTACAGAATAGGTACAAACACCCTCCCTTCCCCATGCTGAGAATGGTTTTTTAAATAATAACGTTATTATTTCAGCATGGATCACTCTCTGCATGAGTAGCTTCTTTTTACTTATCTTGTAATTCGAGAGTAGTTGAAACGGAAGTTACCGGAAATAAAACCGAGCAGTCTCGCAGAAACGACTTACGAAAAATATTTTTATTTTAATTAATATTTTTATAATTCGCAATGTTAAATTATTTTAATGACATACAAACATTCCTTGACTTTACAGGCATATTTTCTGAAAATTTTCAATTAAATTGGTAATGTAGAAATATGGTTTTATCGATTTAGAACGAACCAAGAATGACATATATATATATATATATATATATATATATATATATATATATATATATATATATATATATATATATATATATATATATATATAGTCATCGACAAGGCGACAAGTTTACAAGTGCCAACTTCCATGTAGTAAAAAGTGGTGGGCCCGCGCTACTTGGCCTCCAGACCTCTAGGAAACTTGTCGCCATATCTGATTCCTAGGTGACATACACTCACTTGGTCGATTCGAACACCATCAAAGCCGAATAGTCGAATAGGAGTGTCTTGAAGGTGTACATGCTTGAGTTCTTTGAAGCATTCCCAAGGGATAAGGTTGCTCATAGCGCCTATGTCATATATATATATATATATATATATATATATATATATATATATATATATATATAAATGCACGTGTGTGTACACACACACACACACACACACATATATATATATATATATATATATATATATATATATATATATATATATATATATATATATATACAGGGTGCCCACAAAGTATCGCTACATAATCTACAGGATGCTTCCACAAAGTCTGGCTACATAATGTTGCCAGATTTTGTGGACACCCTGTATATATATATATGTGTGTGTATGTGTGTGTGTGTGTTATTTAATAAACTTTAAATAACGATTATATTGATAATATATTTAATTTATTTAGAATTATTATTTCCGACACCGACATGTTTTAAAAACGGGTCTAGAGTTATTTGCCCCTGGAAACATCGAGGCAAAAAAGGTAAAACAAACTCTGCACCAAATAAAATAATTTGGTAATCTCAATAATTTCTAATGTGAAAAAATAATTCCATGTAGGCAGAGAAATGATTTCCTTTTTTATTTTTTTAAATATTCAAACAAACGAGAAAACACGAATAAACAAATGAAAAGATTTCATTTGTTTGTTTTTATTGTCTTAAAACTGATATACAGACGTTTTTAATCTTTCAGGCAATTGAAACTTAAGCCACACTTTTAGAAACAAGCCCCACCTCCTAAAAGAAGCAACTCGAATATTTACGAAAAAAAAAAAGCCAGTTAAAAATTATCCTCACAAAAAACATACAAATCACGTATTCCTGTCTGTTTGTTTGCTTATTTGTTTTTTTTTGTGTGTTCAGAATTTGATTAAAATATACAAAAGGTCCATTAACGTAAGGTTTCGTTCATTCTTATATATAGTATTATTCTTGAGAAATATACGATTAAGAGGTGACGTCATTTGCATATTACATTATGGAAAATCGATTTTATTAAATAGCGGTGTGTTAGTTATTGTTTATAGTGAGAGAATTGTTTTAAGTGTTCTATTTAAGTTTATTATTTAAATTTGATTTATATTGATAACGTATTTAATTTAATTTATTTTTACCGACATCGATTTTTTTTATAAAACGGGTTGAGTTATTTCCCATGGACGCTAACTGTGTTGTTTTTGTTTTTGTTTTTGTTTTATTTTTCGGTGGATAATCAAACTAAAAATAATTCACACAAACTTTCAGGCATTATTTTCAAATCAGTTCAAATAAAATAATTTCAGTGATTTCGCAATTAACGTTGTGATCCAGTGGATTTTTATTTTAAAATAAACAAACAACCCAATTCAATTCAAGTACGATTCTTTATTTAAAACAAAAACAAAAGCACTTTCATTTACATTTTTTTGCCAGTTTTTTTCTTAACATTTTTTGACATCATAACGGCTATTTTTTTTTTTTAATAACACAAGATGTCATAACTCATCATTTTTATGTTTGGTATTTTTGAAACTGAATTATTTACAGTTTGTTTTCGTTGCAAGAAACCGTAGAACAAATCTTTCTAGACTGAGGGAGCCTAAAAGAAATTCGCTTAAACTAGAATATAGTCATAAAAAGGTATAGCTTCTCCTCGTATCACTTCTGCTGAAATACTGGTGGAGAGTTTTTCACGTACTTCTTTTCACATTTTCATGTTTTCATTCGTTCTTTTATTTTTGAAATTTTTGTTGGGGTAACGATGGAGTTGACATATGATAATGAAAAACTGCTCAATATTCTTAGTACACCAGGTGTGACCAAACCGAACTTCATGTCGACCCTGGCAACGCTGGGTACCCATATATATATATATATATATATATATATATACGTGTGTGTTCATTTTCCTTTAAATTAATATTAAAAAATGATCCCCCACTTTATAATTTCTTCATATCTTGGAAACTACTCGTTTCCTGGGATTTTAACTGTTATTTTCATTTTCAGCTCCCTCAAAAACAATTAATAGCGCTAATTTTAAAGGATTTTTTGTGAGTGGAAAGATATTGCTCCTTTATCAATACGTCAATCATAGTCATCTGTTTTCCTAGTTTTGCATTTGAATTACAAAATATCTGATATTTCCCCAACACCTCTGACCTTGATGGAGGGAAGACAAAAACATGTTGTATAAAGCTTATTTGATTCTGGAGATATTCATAATCGTATCCGATTTTCAAAAGAGGGGGGGCATAACATATGAGAAATATTTGGAATCAAGTCTCCCCTTGCTGTTATTTCAGATCATTTGAAACCATAGCAGTCTTTTGTCTCCCCTCCATCAAGACCAGAGGTTTGGAGGAAATATATATATATTTAGTGGAGATGGTAATTTATAAAAACTGAAGAAAGTGCTCAATACTGTTGTAGAGCAAATATGCGTTTTATTTTTTATTACCGTACCTTTCTGTTAAGTTACATTATTGTTTCGGCTACACGGCCGTTTTTTTTTTTTTTTTTTTTTTTTTGCCGTCTGTAACGTCCTCGGACGGCCAAATAAACGGCCGTGTAGCCGAAACAATAATGTAACTTAACAGAAAGATATGGTAATAAAAAATAAAACGTGTATATATATATATATATATATATATATATATATATATATATATATATATATATATATATATATATATATATATATATATATATATATATATATATATGTTGTTTTGTTTTGGTTTTAGCGATATATTTTGAATGAATTCAATCATTTACGAAAGTGCATTCTTACCTAAATGCGAGTTGTGAATAATTTCCCCTTTTAACCAATTTGGTATCCCCACATATATATATATATATATATATATATATATATATATATATATATATATATATATATATATATTATTTTTTAAATATAGTTATCCACTGACACGTGTTTCGTCGTCTACGACTCATTAGTGGTTGAATCTAGCGAGATTCGAAATCGGGACCCAACGGTAATGAGCCTAAACCCCTTGCCCCTGACCCATCTCGCACGACTGTCTGGATATATCGCGATTTACTTAGATGTTGTTTGTTTTGGTTTTAGCGATATGTTTTGAATGAATTCAATTATTTACGAAAGTGCATTTTTACCTAAATGCGAGTTGGGAATAATTTTCCCTTTAACCAATTTGAAACCCCCACATGGGGAGTAGCATATATATTATTTTTAAAATATAATTATTCACTGACACGTGTTTCGTCGTCTACGACTCATCAGAGTATACAGACATTAGTATTTCATGCTTACGTAATTATTAGTGTAAAAGATGACGATCAACGCTGATCGAAGGATTTAAAGCCCGCAACGAAGTCAACGTTTACAATACATTGTATAGTCGAAATATTTTGTTACTTCTTTTTAACTCTAACTTCCTAACCAGTAATCACACGATAACGAGGGGGCACTTGTTAACAATTTCTTGTCTTCATAATACCAGTCGAATATCCAGTGAACTCACCAAGGTGCTTGATTCTCAGTCACCGCATGTCTCTCGGGTATCATAAACCTGTCTCGTAGGCGCATTGTATAGAAACAATGGCAAGAGGCGAAGATAGATGGCTGTTTGGGGAACTTATCTTAGATCCACCCAGTTTCGAAGTAAAAGCAAAACAAATATAAATAATAAAACAAATTTTTTTTTATCTTTTCTTTTTTTCTTTTGTCGGATGGAAATGGGTATCTATTTCTTACGTTTCATTTCTTGCCTTTTTCTTTTTTTCTTTTTCTTTTTTTTTTTTGTAACACGCTTATTTATATGCTATGTCCGTATTTATTTTTTTTTTTCTTTTCGTAAGTTTTTTACAAAGGTCTTCTTTCATTTTTTCTTCAAACACGTCCTTTCTTTTTTTTTTTCATTAATTTTTTTCGCGCCAAACGTACTCTATTTTAATCTTTCAAGTAAACCACAAAGAGTAGAAATAAAGAAACATGTTGAAGAAAGAAAGGAAAGAAAGAAACCCGTTATCTTTTCCTTCTTTTTCTTCTTCTTCTTCTTCTTCTTTTTCAAACCTGCTTTTTTTTTTCTTGCGTAAGCATTCTTTCTTTTTTTTGCGGACTGTTATTTTTATCTTCATAGTTGTTGTTGCTCCACCACCTTTCGGCCAACTCATCTTCCGGCCTTCTTCAGGTGATTAAACACAACCGGATAGGAATGCTGAGTCTTGTAACTGTATGCTTAGTAATTACTGCCTTGTTTTCTCACCACGTTTTGGCTTAACCTGTCAATGTTAATCACTTGAAGAAGGTCAGAGGATGAGTTAGCCGAAATGTGGTGTACAAAAACTAGGAACTTGAGGATAACAGTCCGCAAAAAATAAATAAATAAAATAATGAGTACACAAATTATGAAGACTCATATCTAAGGATTTATATATATATATATATATATATATATATATATATATATATATATATATATATATATATATTTAAATATGTATGAATAAAAAATCAATACGAAAAATATATGAATGTTCATATCTTTTCTGTATTTATTTCCTGTGTGTTGACGTGTAGGAATACAAAAAGTCTTTTGAAAAAAAAACAGGAATGTTTCCTTCAAAAGCACATAATTTCGACCGATCCTTCGATCTTCCTCAGTGTGAATATATATATATATATATATATATATATATATATATATATATATATATATATATAGAGAGAGAGAGAGAGAGAGAGAGAGAGGGATAATAAAATTATTAATCATGAATTATAAATCAGTTTCAAAAGGAAAAACAAACAAAATCAACTTGAGTGTACGATCGTTTCGAAAACGATGTTCATTTTAATTAAAATTGACAATAATTATTGACAATAATTGACAAAGGTTTTATCTTGGAACGTCATCTCCTCATCAGCAAAATGGAGGGATATATCTATATATCTATAAAAGTGAACGTGTCCGTGTGTGTGTGTGTGTGTGTGTGTGTGTGTGTGTGTGTGTGTGTGTGTGTGTGTGTGTGTGTGTGTATACATTTCCCTACGCAATAACTCTGTCAATTTTTAGTCTACAGACTCGGAATTTGATATACAGTGTACTGAGATTTGGGAAAATCGATGTGATCTGTTTGTGGCCAGAAATTTGGCTGTTAAGGGGTCGAAGTTCAACGATTTGACCTTTGAGAACTCTATCAAACTACTCCAACAATTTTCGGTCGAAACAACTTAAAATTTTAGATATAGGTTTCTTGGATATGGATCTAACTTAATAACTTGATTTGAACCCAAAACAATAAATGTTAAGGGGTAATAGTAGGGGTCAAAATTTAAAAAAAAATTGACCCCTGCAGTCTCTACCAAATTACTCAGACAATTTCTGGTCTAAACATTATAAATTTTACATACAGGGTATTCAGAGATAGGGCAAGTTTTCATCAGTTTGGGGCGAAAATTTTTAGTTACCAATATATAAATTTATGTATGTATGTCTGTTTGCATGTCTGCCTTAAACTTTCAAGAGAGGCGACGGATTTTACCAAGATCAGTATCGTTTTAAAGTTTGACTTTTCGTACGACAAATATCGAAAAATTGACTAAAAACATTAATATCTTTCCCTTCAACTAGGCACTTCTCTACAGGGAGCGTCACTTTTTTCGCCGATATTTTTTAAAGTTATCCTCTCCTTTAGATTATCTAGCCTTAATTTTTTTAAATGTCGCTTACCGTTTGGCGATGGTCATAACAGCATAAACGTTAGGTTTTACCCCGTTCTTTTCCTCCTTTGCAGTACGGGTTCAAGCCTTCTTTCCTACTACACTTCTTATTTTTATTTGCTCAACATACACATCCAAACACCGAGCTGAAATGCTAGTATATATATATATATATATATATATATATATATATATTGTGTATTTAGGAAGAATGTTTTCATTCAGACAGATATTGTTAAATTGCACGGAGTGTTTTTGTCTTAGTGATCTTTTACGTAATTTTTCCATTTTTCGAATGGTCTCGGTCAAATTTGTTTAGGAATTTCCGTAGTCGGTTTCGTCCAATTTTTTTAATATTTTTATTTTTCATTTTTTGCAAATACTGTCAACTAATTTTCCATACCATTTTTTAAACCACACCTTTAAACAAATGTACATTTATTTTAAACAGATGTATATTTATTTTAGCCACGTTCTTTACACTTTATGTTAAAACGTATTTTTTACACACGAGACGCTTCACTATTTCAAGTAATTTAAATGTAATTTGAACTTAAGGATATATATATATATATATATATATATATATATATATATATATATATATATATATATATATATATACGAGGGGCGTGCAATAAGTAATGCCCCTGCCCCCCATAGCAGTAGAGCAACGAAACTTGGCGTAGTTATTAGTCTTTCTCTACATAGGAACCACCCAGAGTTATGCATTTCTCCCATCGTTTGATGCAGCTCTGAAGACCGATTTTGTAGAACACCCCAGGTTGGTCCTCCAACCACGACGTGACTTCAGAAATCAAGGCTGCATCATCTGGAAAACGCTTTCCTTTCAAAAACAACTTCATGGCTGGGAAGAGGTGAAAGTCAGAGGGTGCAAGGTCAGGAGAGAAGGGAGGATGGGGAAGGATTTTATAACCACACACCCGTGCTTCTGATCTGGCGACATGCGAGTTGTGGACCGGAGCGTTGTCCTGCAGGAGGAGGGTACATTTTCTGATCTTGCTCCGCCTCTTGATTTTGATAGCTTCCCTTAATTTCCTCAAAAGTGAAGCATAATAGGCTCCTGTAATTGCGGTACCCTTTGCCAGGAAATCTGTCATCACTACTCCGTCCGGTGCCAGAAGACTGTGAGCATGACCTTGCCAGCGGAGGGCTGCACCCTTCCTTCTTTGGAGGTGGTGAGTCCAAGTGCTTCCACTGCATTGACTGGGCTTTGATCTCTGGATCATAGTGATGGACCCAGGTTTCATTCTGTGTAATCAGTCTTTTGAAAAACTTTGACTCATCTTTTTGGCACATTTCAAAATTCATCCTCGGGCACTCGACGCGTTCTCGCTTCTGGAATGGTATGAGCAACCTGGGAATCCATCAGGCAGACACCTTATGCATATGCAAATGCTCATGAATGATAGTTTCCACAGACCCTGTACAAATCTTGACATCTTGTGTTATTTGGCGAATAGTAATGCGCCGATCCCCCAAAATGGCAGCCTCAACTTTACGGACAGATGCCTCATCAATGGAAGAAGGGGGTGACCAGGTCTGGGAGCTGTTTCCACAGACTTCCAACCATGTTTGAATTCACGATGCCAGCATTTTACAAGGTCATATGATGGGGCATTATCACCATAAGTGTGGTGTGCGTCCTTTCAAATACAAAATCCGGATCACTGCTCAACAATCAACAGACTCCATTTTACACCTGACTCAGTTCATACACATGTAAAACAGAAACCACAATTAGTTCAGAGCTGTAATTTGCCACATAACCCTTAGAGATATAAATCATTGCATATGCAAAATTTCAGCTAGATCAGACAATTAGAAGTGGGTCAGGGGCATTACGCCGCTCGTATATATATATATATATATATATATATATATATATATATATATATATATATATATATATATATATATATATATATATACTCGGGTTTTTTTATATTCAAAAGTAATGGACTAATGAATTCAACGAGGTTGTTAGATAGTTCTCAATAAAAAGAGCTGATAATACTTGTTTATTGTTATATAAACATGCTCACATCCCGCTGCTACAAATAGCCACTTGTTTCAATCAAACAACAGATATCATCAGGTTATTCATTGAACTTTTGAATAGTCAAGTCGCTGCCTGATGATATCTGTTGTTTGATTGAAACAAGTGGCTATTTGTAGCAGCGGGATGTGAGCATGTTTATATAACAATAAACAAGTATATATATATATATATATATATATATATATATATATATATATAATTCTCTAAGTTCCAAATATCAAGTTTTCTCAGTTGGTCATTTATTACTTATTGTTTCGTATTGTGACTAACTGCATATTTAGTCACGTAATCATCAGATGTTTATCTTAAAAATCTTATAAAAACATTTTTTTAAATTTATAAAATTTCTATTAAAAAATTTTTCATTATAAAAAACTTTATTGATGAGAAGGATTTTTAATCCATTATGATGGGTATATACAAATCGAGTGCGTTTCAAGTAAATTATTGACCTATATATAAGTAAATGATTAACCCATATATATATATATATATATATATATATATATATATATATATATATATATATATATATATATATATAAGCAGAGAGACCTGACGTTGCTAGAGATTGAATAATGATCAACCAATTTGTCACTCTCCCATATTGTTATTATCATAAAAATCAGTCAATTAAATCGATTGATTACCTACTCTAGTTGGGGACACATCGCAGCCATATGCCTTCCTGCAGTGATTTACTCCACAGTACATTGTAGTCTACATTGCACTGTATGACCCTACTGTTGATTTTATAAAATTATTTTGTATCTATAATGGCTTGCATTAAAGTTTAAAATGCAAAAGTCAAGTATTATGATTCAGTTGTACTCTAAACAGGAAGATGTTTTTTTATGCACTAATAAAATCATATATATTTATCAGATCTGTCCACGAACTAATTCATTTATTCTATGCAAAAATGAGCACAAACTTATGAAACAGAACAAATATATTTTTTGTGGAAAATGTCCTTTTTTAGATGTACGCTAACGAAAACAAAATAATTTATCCATTTAATCCAAGTGATTTTATGCACTTTTCGAAAAAAAAAAAAAGATTTATGAAAACAAAAAATAAATGTATTGATTGATAGAGATCAAAGGAAATTATAGACATTAATGTTGGACTACGGAAGTCTCTGACAAACGAAAATCTAAAAAAAAAAAAAAAAAAAAAAAAGAAAAAGGTCTGCTGCTATTCTCAGCCTCTCGAATTATTGCATGTTTGAAGAAAATTTTTGGGCCACAAACAGAGAAAATTTAACAGCATCTAAAATCATTGCAAAAGTGAAACACGTACCCTCCCGAGGAGGTTCCATAGCAAGTTCCACTCACTACAATGGTTCGCTTCAACCTACGCAGCTACTTTTGCGCTTAAGCAGAAAGTATCCATCCTATTCAACCGCCATAAGTCTGATACAAATAGAAAAAAAATTCACAAAATCAAAAATCATTGCAAGAGTGAAATAGCCCCAGCTCAAAGCATGTATATGTTATAGCGATAAAAGAGGGGAATAATTCTAACTAAAGAAAGTAATAGTTATCGCCCTTTATAGATCCTGAAAAAGACTAAAGAGTTCTAGTGGTGAAATTGAGGACAAGATGGTGGCTTTGCTGAACACTCAATATCGTTTCGTAAATAATTTAAGGTTTCTGTCTCGAATAAATTGTGTTACAAATGCAATCAGCTTGTCTACTTGTTCTATGCTATCCAATGATCATGACATCACAATTTCTCCGAACAGAACATTATATTGAGATGACCTTGTGTAACATTGTTGTTACATGACAACACGAATCCACACATTGCATGAAGAGTATCGCAAAGAAGCAGTGGAAATGGAAAGAAATTCCACTCGGCATTTTCAGTTGAAATGAAATGCATTTATTCATGATCTAGCAGAGCGCATATGAGCGCGTATAAAAAATATCAGCAGCAGCCGAGAAATGGATGGCAAGCGATTGTATTAGCAGCAGGAGCAACGTTTGAACGCGTATGCAAATTGGCAAGTGTGCTCGGGCTTGCGTCAAAAGAAAAAGGAAAAAAGGGCACCACGTGGTCGGGAAAAAAATAAGTCGACGCCAAAGGAGACAGGCGTATAAAATGAAAGCGAGAATGGGCCAGCTGTGGCCAGCGCGCGGTCAGAAAAAAAGAAATGCGATTCAGGTTAGATGGACATGTAGCGGCCGGAGACATGGTGTCGAGGTGGAAAGCAACGGTTATAAAAGCTTTTGTTAAAAGAGAAAAAAAATGCCGACACAAATTTTTATTTAATTTTGTAACTGCAATGTTACAATAGTTCTTCCAAAATAACGCATTGCTTCTTGTTTTAAAAAATCTCTTGGTTTACGTCGTCTGCCATGTAGTTAAAAGTCTCTCGACACCACGAACCAAACGTTCGTCTTTCCCGGCGCGCAATTTCTTCTTCAGTCATTGCCATGTGGTGCATTTCTTTCTCTCGTATTCTATTCCTTCTCTTCCTCTGCAGTGACGTCAGTTCATGCAGTGGCTCGGTTGTTTGCATATTTCTTATGCGGCTGCTGCTACGAACGCTAGCGCCTATATTAAACATGCAAACACATTAAGTTTTAGAAATTAGAAACTTGCGATTTCTGGAAATTCTAGAAAATAGTGTGGGGAATAATGGGCAATTTGCAATTATCTTGCTATCCAACCACCACGACGTCAGATAAGACTAAATTTTTTCCCCAGAGTTTCGCTATGAACTCCATCTAGAACGCTATAATCACTCCTTCCCAAATTTATCACGGCACTCTGAAGTCCCACTGGACGATCTGGTCATCACCTTTCTTCAAACTTGACATATAAAAACAAGGTGGACTCCCTTTACCGAGCTAGAAAACTTTTCACACCTGCCAGTATCGTATATCCTCACAAAGCCACCATTCGCCTTGTAGCAACGTGGATCTCTTTGCTGCTTTACTTGGATTATAGGAGAGCTTAGTCGCTATACTCTAATTTCAATAATACTTTCTTTCTTTTTTTTCTTTTTTTCGATTTTTCTATTAATTTCCCGTTAATTGGATTTAATAGAAAATCTTCTTAAAAACTGATTGAACATTTGGTTTGATTTCAAACTTGGCAGTTATTTTTTACATCTTCCCGGTCTACCAGAAAAAAAAATTCGGAAAGGTTTTCTATTAATTCTTCCTTTAATCCCTCTGCTTTTGGTATTTAAAGTTTCAATATTTTTATAGGACTTTATAAACATAATAAAATTTCTCCATTCAGCTGTTTGATTAATTCACCACAAAGAATGTTAATTTATTTTTTGTCTTCTATATATATAAAAGCGAAAATGTATGTATGTATGTATGTGTGTATGTATGTATGTACGCTTTTCCTCGATGTCCACAAAAGGCTTCTTTCAGAGAAGCGCTCGCTCGGTTCACAACTTCTTAAAACTTTTTATATCATCTATAAATTGTAATATCTCACACTTAACCACGGAGCTCGCCTGTCTATTTAATTTTATTGACTTTCAAACGTTAATTATTCCACATTTCCCGCATCGGCACGCGTTACATTCGGTTATCGGTATAAACAAAAAGCGAAAATCGACTCTAATCACAGGCCCAGAGCCAGTGAACGTTTGTCGACTTCGTCATATCAGACGGAGGAGCGAGTTTTTTTAAAACAAACAAACCGATTTATTGACCTCATTAAAAACTGTCCCGCACAAAATGCTGACTGCTGAATACCTATCGCCGTCACGTCAATCAAAAACGAGCACCTGTTTTTTTTTCACACTTTACTATTTTCCAACTGCGCGTCGTCAAGGCTTTGTTTTTTTTTTCACGGGCACCTGTTTTTTTTCACACACACCTACAAACACCCGGGCAACGCCGGGTACCCCTCGCTAGTCTATAATATAAATCTCACCTGTCTGTTTAAATGTATGTATGTATGTATGTATGTATGTATGTCTCGTAAAAACTTTCGACAGAGGCGACGGATCCTGGCATGATCGGTATCATTTTGAAGCTCGGCGTCTCGGACGACAAATATCGAAAAGTTGGCCCAAAACATTAATTCCTTCACCTTAAACTCAGCCGTTTTGTAAAAAGAAGAGTCGATTTTTTTCGCCGACATTTTAGCAAGTGATCGTCACTGTTGGATTTACTTTGGTTAATTTCAACGCTTTCAACTTCCGGTGGCGTCATGGAGACATGATTGCACTTCTTTCTTTTCCGCCTGTTCGGCACGGGTTCGAGCCTGCCAGCGTACTACCACTTTTTTTTTTTTTTTTTTTTGCTCAAAACACACATCTAAACACGCGGGCAGCGCCGGGAACTCAGGCTAGTTTAATATAAAACTAGCGATTAGCTCGCGCTCAATTTCTTTTTCCTTCGTTCTCTTCAAGTTTTCCCATTTGTTTCCACGTCTGAAAAATTATTATCGACAAATTAAAGCATTAAAGTGATTTAACACCTTACTTACCTTGACAAACTTCCTGATATTTTCAACTTCGTCACTTTTGGAAATTCTAGTAAAGTTTTTTTTTATTTAAAATTTTTAAATACTAGCAGGACGCCCGGCGTTTCCTGGTCGTAAAATACACATAAGTATTTTATTTTAATTCATATAGAAACTGAGACATGCGAGTATTTTGGGTTTGTTTTTTTTTTGTTTTGTTTTTTTTTTGTTGTTTTTATTTTTTTCTAAACAGTTCAATTTTTGTAAGTAAAATAAATACTCAAGCTGAGGTTGAAACCAAAATCTAAAGAATCAAGTACGATAACCATTAGGCCAGCTTCACGCGTCTAAAAAAAAAGTGTTTTCAAACTTACTTATATTAAACATAATGTGAACGATTCGCACATGCGCAGTCGTGAAACAGTTGACAAAAAGATAAAAATCCGATGACTCGCATGTATCAATTTTTTTTAATTTGAGCCCCTTAGTATCCCTTTTTTCGGATGAAAACCGATTAAAAGTTTTTTCCATGTGTCTGAATACTCTATATACCAAATTTCAAGTCTGTAAGTAAAAAAAATCGTTGAATATATAGGCTGAGAAGTGTTCTCACGCACATGCACATTCTCACTTTGATAGATATATAGATTTAAAATCTTTGTGCCGGTGCAATTGACTGCAATCAAATGATTTAGAAGTATTTTTCTTTTGTTTATCAAATTTAGTTGGTGAATTACGTACCCTTTTTTATATGGATTTTCTCTGGTATCTGATATTCCTCTTCGCTCAATGTCGCTTGAATTTTGGTTAACACTAATAAAACATTGACAATAATATGTGTTGAAGCGTTGAACCAGGTTCAGTTGAACCAGGTTCAATTTTTAGTTTATTATAAACCCTTTTTTCTACTTTCTGCATCTGTATTCGATACTAAACTTGTACATAGAGTAGCCACTTAAAGTTGTTAGCGATCAACTCCGACTATTTGAAATCATCGCAGTGTTTGTTAACTACGCCACACTTGGGACCCACACGTTGTATGCAAAAAATCGCAAGGAACATAAAACCAATAAAAGAATTCGACTCACTTTTTTTTGTGTGTGAAACAACCGACATTTCTTTACAGGAACTTTCCAGAATAACGCATCGTCGCTTGTTCAAAAGTCCTCTCGCACTCCAATGTGCTTAACAAGATTCTGCCGTGTCGAACACGTGGTATCCCGTTCCTGCCCGGCCATGTTTAGCATGCGTCTTTTCTAGTTGCTCTCAGATCACCTGTGTAACACGTCTCTCTTTGTCCTCTTTCAACACAAGGGTCCACGTCTTTCGCTTTTTATAATCTTTTTTTCTGTTCTTCTTCCTTGCTGTGACGTAACTTCGAACACGGCTTGGTCATTTGCATGTGTTGGCTGTTGTTGCTGCTGCCATACACGCGCCCGCGCTCTGTTACAATAGCACACGAAGCTTTTTTTTATAATCGGTTCAATTTGTGCAGTCCGTATTATAAAAATATTTGTATCGTCTAAAATACAAAGCAAATATAATTTCGTTTTCAGTGTCGAAATTAAAAACATAGATATCACTTCACATAGTGTTTTATAAAAATGCACTTTCATCTTAAATATTTTACCCCCATTCAATAATTTGCATATTTTTTCTATTTCTGTTGAGTATGAAAAAAACATTTCCTCAAATCTTTTAATTTGCTCCAATTGTCTTTCTTGAAATTTCTTGGGGTTTGTTTTTTTTTGGGGGGGGGTCTTTTTTTTTTTTTTTTACATTTGTCCTATTTGTTTCTCTTCTAGTCAAAATAATTCAAAGAAAATCGACTGACCATTTTATTGGGGTTTATCTTCATTTCGGATACGGATATCACACAATATATATATATATATATATATATATATATATATATAATTGCAACGTCTTGTCAGACGAGTGCCACTCCCTCAGGTACTGAAAGTCCATGAGCCGAAAATGACTTTAGTCCTGCCGGCAAAATTCACACGCACAAGCAGACATGAGACTGAAGACGGTCACTGGTGTATATACATATATATACATGCACGCATGCATACGTATATACACATGCATACACATACACACATACAAATAACCCACCGATATGCATACATACACATTACATATATGCATACATAGACATACTTATACATACATAAACATACACAAGACGGTCCTTGTGCATACATACATAAACATACACAAGACGGTCCTTGTGCATATATAAACGCAAATATACATATCTACACATACACACATACATATCTATGAAAATACACACATATATACATACACCATGAATAATACACATACATACGTATACAGACACACATGCATACAGACAGATATACATACATACACATATACAAATACATACACACATATACATACATATACCGATACGTACACATATGCACATGCATATATACATACACTTACCTACATATACATACAGGTACATGAATATGCAATAGAACCATTTTTTTATATATAGACAAATGCCTGAGGGAGTATCTATACCTGATGGCGTCATAGAGTTTTAGCTTTGTACGACAGCTAAATCTCTCTCTCGGTTCTAAATGTTGACATCCAGCAACAAGCAAGAGCAAGATAGCCAGCAACAAGTCAAACTGCAGACCAGCTAAATGCGGGTACTGGTCTCTCGCTTTATGTTTTTTTAACTCAGAGATTTGCTTCTCCTAGAGGGGTTGCCTTCACCACGGCTTACGGGAGCCCCCTCCACCCCGCATACACATGGAAATTAGCACATGCGTACATACAAATGTACGCCAACATACATATGCTTGTGCACACACATACAAACATAATCACGTAGAGGCACACATATACGCATATACACACGCTGCACACACATACGTACACACACATATACATGCAAAATACACATGAATAAATACTCCAAAAGTCATAAATAAGTGATCAGCACATAATTTTCCAAACAAATCAACGTACGAACCGACGAAAAAACAGTCCAACTGAAAATGATTTAAAGACGCTTGTATTTTTTTTTTTAATAAAGTTTGTTTTAGACTCATTCTCCTGCAGTACATGACAATAATATAAACAAACTCGCACATAATTTTCCAAACAAATCAATATATACACATACACACGGTTGTAGGTTCGATCCACGGCTGGGGAAAGGTGTGTGTCTAGCCGCACTGATGAGTTGTTACACAACGAAACAGCACTGCATGTGAATGACAATATACATATATATTGTCATCCACATACAGTGCTGTTTCGTTGTGTAACAACTCATCAGTGCGGCTAGACATACATCTTTCCCCAGCCGTGGATCGAACCTACAACCGTCGCATTGACAGTCGGTAGCTCTCACCATCGGACCACGAATCAGTGCCGTAGATATTTCTCCTCGAGTGGCTATTAAATCCACACCCGCCTGTCGTAACAGTGCTATTTTTTAAAGGCGCTTTGGTAAAGCATTCAAAGAATGCGCTGTTTTACGTTTATTGTAAAAATGGAACGGAAATTAAAATTTCGTTCCGTTTTAAACTCTGTACATTTTTACGTTACGTTCAATTCCTCGTTCACATTCGATATGTCAGATTTATAGGTTTTCGGGTATGCTGACAAGATTGTGGGTGTCTATTCCGAAAGCCGTTCTTAACACGGAGAGATTTCGTTTTTGTTAATAAAATTCTATTTTTATTAAAAAAAAATTTTCGTTTTTTTTTAGATACATACAAAAAGTACTATTGTATAACGTTATTCTTTTCATTACTTTCGTTTAAACGAAACGAGACTTAAATTCCTGTTCCATTTTTACAACAACCATAAAACAGCGCATTCTTCGCAAGTTTTACCGGCGCTTTTAATACAGAGAACAAAAGCTCATTCTATCCATCAAAACATTCTTTTACTATCCATTAGAGCAAATAATTGTTTCGGCCATATTAACTTCACGGATATATGTTTCTCTTTCCTTAGTTAGACATGCTTCTAAATGAACAGTGTATTTATGTTGATGAAACATGATAATATAGCTTTCGACGAATATAATGAGCTTTTGTCCTCTGTATTAAAAGCGATTTTTAAAATAAAAAAGAATTTCCGGTTATAGGTGTGCACTATTGTATTAATAAAAGTTTATAGGTGTGCACTGTTGTATTAATAAAAGTTTGTGTTTTTTTAAGTATATTTGAAATGGAAATTTGTATTTTAAATGCGTGTGTGTGTGCATATATGTATGTATGTATGTATGTATGTACGTACGTATTTGCGAGAGAGAAAGGAGAAAAAAAAGAGAAGATAGGGCAAGATAAAGGGGATATATATATAGAGAGAGAGATAGTAATTACATATATTTTTGGTTACCCGACAAAAGGGGAGTGGACCTGTAAATTCACCCTTGTCCGCTCATTTATTCGCACATTTCTCGATAACTACGTCTAGGAATTTTTTTGAAACTTTGCACAAACATTAAACATGATATGAGTAAAAAAAAAAAAAAAAAAAGTAACAAAACGAATTTTCCGGGAAAACTCAGGTTGTCCCCCTAGGGGTGCCTTTCGGGTTAAAATGGCTAAAATTGACACTTTTGTGCTTATTAGGTCTAATCAAAACGCTCCCTTTTGGAGATTATTTTACCATATTTGTCCAGAATTTTCTGTGTATGTCTATTTAGTAGTTTTGCATAGTACTGAACTCAAATTTAAATATGTTAAGACCTTGGGGACTTTGGGGGCTAAATTGAGGGGGGGATGATAGACTTAGTCATTTCTTTTTCTGCATGGTGCAGAACTCAAATATATATATATATATATATATATATATATATATGTTAAGGTCTAAAACTGCACCGTTTGTTCATTTTTAGCAGGATTTGACGTCCCCTGGGGACTTTGGGGGCTAAATAGAGGGAGGGGGCAATGTTGAACTTAGTCATTTTTTTATGCTTCGTTCACTGTGCACTCACGGGGGACCGTGCATACTTCACTTGTTTCTAACTCTTTTCAGTATCGAGAGAAATGGATACTCCCCTGTAACTGAGGCGAGAGTTGCAAAATTTCTAACCGCAGCTCCCCTGAACCAGCATTTTGGAGTCAATGGAAATGAGGAGTCCAGGACGACTAGTGACAAGACTGATGTTATTTCATAGATTTCCTTCTCCTAGAGTAGTTGCACAACTAAGCGATACGTGAAGCAAACAAATCGCGACTGTAACCATTACCTTACACTGCTTCCTTTAAAGATTTAAGGTATCACTATTTACATTAGAATTTCTGATACCACAACTTCCTAACTTTTGACCCCCCAGTAGAAGCATTTCGACTAAACAAGATGCTGGGAGAAACGGCATACTGTGTTTTGAAAAGCTTTGTTTTTCCTGAAAATAACATGTGGAAATAATTGTCAGTTCTTAGAGGATCTTTTGACCCGACGGTGTTTGTTAGAACTTGGCCAGGTCTCCAGGTCAAAGATGGCCAATCTATTATAAACTAGATTAAAAAAATATCAGCCAATCAGATATATATATATATATATATATATATATATATATATATATATATGTGTGTGTGTATTTGTGTGTGTGTGTGTGTGTGTGTGTGTGTGTGTGTGTGTGTGTGTGTGTGTGTGTGTGGATGTTTTTATTTGTTTTTGTTAGCGATACTGTTTAAATGAATTCAATTATTCATACGAAATTGCATTTTTACCTAAATGCGAGTTGGGAATAATTTTCCCTTTGACCAATTTGGTGCCCCCTTAAATGGGGAGCGGCATATATATTATTTTTAAAATATAATTATCCACTGACACGTGTTTCGTCGTCTACGAATCATCAGAGTGGCTGAATCTAGCGAGACTCGAAATCGATTTTAGTCATCGGCATACAGCCCTGTTTCGTTGTATCACAACTCATCAGAGCCGCTAGACTAGCATCCCTCCAAAGCCGAGAATAGAATCTAGAACCATCGCGTTGATAGTCAGCAGTTCTACCGATCGACCCACGGAAGAGGTGCCCGCAACTAACCTCGCCAAATGTCTACTTTTAACCAAACATCCGTCCACCACTTTTATAGTGCTCAAACCAAGTTATAGGAATTCAAGAGAGAAAATGAATTTAACGCAGTTATTGAGAGTGGTCAATAAAAGTAGAGCAAGATATATTTTTATACAAAAAAAAATTACAAGATCGCAACACTAGACATGCTAATGTTGCGGACAGATGGTTGGTTAAAACCATGTCTTCGTCAGGCGACTTAAAAAAGTTCGCTTTCCAGTGAAAAAAAATAAATTCTCAAATGAAGAATAAGGAAGCTCCGTAGAAAGGAAGACAAACTTTAAGTCGCCTGATAAAAAATTGTGGTTTTAACCAACCATCTGTCTGAAACATTAGCATGTCCAGTGTCGCGACCTTGTAAATTTGTTTATATATATATATACAGGGTGTCCACAAAGTCTGGCTACATTATGTACCCAGATTTTGTGGAAGCATCCTGTAGATTATGTAGCCAGATTATATATATATATATATATATGTGTATTGTATACACACACACACACACACACCTGTGTGTATATATATATATATATATATATATATATATATATATATATATATATATATATATATATATATATACAGGGTGCCCACAAAGTCTGGCTACATATATACGTGTATATATATACACATATATATATGTGTATATATATGTGTGTATATATATATACACATATATATATATGTGTGGGTATATATATACACATATATATATATATGTGTGGGTATATATATATACACTTGTGCCCGATATTATTCATACCCCTCCTTGAAAATTGAGTTTATTAGGTGTAACTTTGTAAGAATTTATTGTTTACGTCCATATTGATACATAATCTTAATAAACCTCTTCTGATCATTTTCGTTATTTTAAAATCTCGGGATACTTGTAATAAAAGAAATATACAGCTATTTATAAAATCTGCAATGTTCAAAAATAATCATACCCCCTTATTTTTTCAGTATTAATCGAGTTTCTGACTGTTTGTTTCCTGTTTGATTCTTATTTGAATGCTTTTATACAACCTTTGATTAATTTCATTTCGTTTTTTGCATTTTTCAGAAATTAAAATGATATCAACTAGAAAACCAATAAAAGAATAAAAATTATTAGAATGGGGAAGAAAAAAGAGCTTAGTAATGATCTTAGGACTAAAATTGTGAATTCACATAAGGATGGTTTAGGTTACAAGTCAATTTCCAAGAAATTTGAGGTCCCTACAGCAACAGTACAGAGCATCATCAAAAAATTCCAGAGCCACCACACAACAAACAACTTGATTGGTAGAGGAAGGAAAAGGAAACTGTCTGCTAGAGCCACCAGGAATATTGTAAGAAGTGTTAATGCAAATCCAACCACCACTACTAAGGACATTTTAGAAAATCTGGAGTCTTCTGGCATAAAAATATCAAGGCAAACATTGCAAAGGACTCTGCATGAAAATGGTCTGAAAGGAAGAAGATCAAGAAGGACTCCATTGCACACCGGAAAACACCTTGCAGCACGTCTAAAGTTTGCTAGGACCCATGTGAATTCTCCAGAGTCCGTTTTCTCAAGTATTTTGTGGACTGACGAAACAAAAATTGAATTGTTTGGCCATATGGATGCTTCTTACGTTTGGAGGAAGAAAGGAGAAGCTTACAACCCAAAGAACACCATACCCACGGTGAAACATGGTGATGGTAGCCTAATGTTTTGGGACTCCTTTTCGGCTAGTGGTCCAGGTAGTTTGGTCAAGATAGATAGAACCATGAAGAAGGAGCAATATTTGGAGATACTCCAGAAAAACATTAGACAGGATGCGGAGAAGCTCCATTTAGGACCAAACTGGGTCCTTTAACAGTATAATGATCCAAAACATACTGCCAAAATAGTCAAGAAATGGTTTGAGGATAATCAAATTAATGTTTTGGAATGGCCTAGCCAGAGTCTCGACCTGAACCCTATCGAAAACCTCTGGCACATATTGAAAACTGAGGTTAAAAAGCGGAAACCTAGAAATTTGAGGGATTTGGAGAACTACTGCATTCAAGAATGGTCAAAAATCAGTGTTGATGCTTGTAAAAACCTTGTTGATTAATATCCAAAACGGCTACAGGCAGTTATTAAGAATAAAGGGCATGCTATTGACTATTAGTAAGAGAGGTATGAATAATTTTGAACTAGTGCCATTATTGTTTTTCTTTGTATAATGTTTCAAACTTGCATAATTTATTTATTTGTTGAGTTTAAATTAAATGCTTATGCTTGATTTATTGTTTGAAATCCCTTTAATATTGTCTACCTTCTGGTTTGAGCAATATTCTTATAGAAATCTCAAAGATCCGAGGGGTATGAATAATATCGGGCACAAGTGTATATATATATATATATAGGTATATATATATACATACATATATATACACACACATATACACATATATATATGTGTGTATATATATACACACATATATATGTGTGTAGGTGTGGGTGCGCGCGCGTGTACGTGTGTACTAGCAGGGAGATTCGACCTTGCTCGAGATTAAATGATGATCAACGAATGTTTCACACTCCTATATTTTTATTGTCATCGAAATCGGAGAATCGACCATTTTTCCATCGAATCGATTGGTTGCTTGCTGTAATTGAGGACCCATCGCGGTTCACCGAGAGGAAGCTCCACATGCCTTCCCGCAGTGACTTGGTCCACAATACTTTGTAGTCTACAGTGCAGTTATTTGTTATATATATAATGGCTTGAATTATAGTTTAAAATGCAAAAGTCAAGTATCATGCTTCAGTTGTGTTCTAAACAAACATTCATTTTGAACGCGCCGTTGTCATATCAAAGAACTTACAGCTGATTTTATATGTCGGGCCGTTTTGCGCGTGTGGTAATAAAACTTCTCAAATGCCCTTGTGTTGTTTGGCTGTAACAGGTGTTAACTTCAGTCAAAATCGGCTGATCCTTCTTCTCTCGGATTTATTTGTTTATCGATTATCGATACTTATCGAAGACATTCCGATATAAAGCCCATCTAAGAACATTGTGATAAAGTACATTTGTGCGAAATGTTATAAAAATCGCCCCAGCCGTTTCAGAGTCTATCGGGAACAAACTCACATATACACGCACAAAGTTCCTCAATCAATATACTAGATAGAGCAATTTTTAAAAAAATAGGAAAATAGATGTTGAAAATAAAATTGAATAAAATACAATATATACTGATCCATCAAAAATTCAAACAAAGAATTATTCAGTTTTGGTGTGGGGCATTATTAGTACCAATGGTCAAGGGTCGATAGTTCGCTTGCAAGGTCGAATTAATTCGACCAAGTACATTAATATGCTGACCGGGCATTTTCTACCCTATTTTGGTCGGAATTTGGATAATAATCCCATCTTCATGCAGGATAATGCTCCAATTTACACAGCTGGCAATGTGAAGAGGTTCCTGGAAGAGCATGATATTCCGTGTTTGGATTGGCCTGCACAATCTCTAGACCTCAATCCTATCGAAAACGTATG